>NC_051228.1:39383658-39391158 GCF_015220715.1 Pygocentrus nattereri
TGTGTAATTCTACGGCGAGAAGTATTTAGCATTTTGCAGCATTGTAGTTCAATTTTCGCCCATTACTCGGCAAACCGCCTTCGATTCCTCAAGGTTCCCCACCGACCAGGGCTTCTGTCTTACCCCCCTTAAAGCCACTGCACACCAGAAATGATGTGCCGCACAGCATCACATAGCAAAGCACTGCTATATCAGCGCGTGTTGTAGTGAGAGCTCAGATAAACCTCAGGATCTGTTCATTTTCACATTCTGTCCATTTAAATTTAATGAAATAAAACCGTCAGCATTGTTTATTATGCATGGCATAAGTCACCTACCTGTACACAAGCTCACCGAGACACTGCGTGTGGCTGGGGGAGACCTCGCTAGTGGGCAGGTTTGACTAAATTGGGGAGAAAACTCAGAAACTAAATGGATTTTGAGCAGTGCTCACTTAAATGCAGAATACAGGCGCTGGTATGCGTGCCAGTGGTGAATTTTCTGGACACAGCGCAGCATGACGTAGAGCGCCCAGCGTACACTGGCCTTAATCATTAATCTGGAGAAATCTTGTACCACTTTGGGGAAAATGAACTGTGCTTGCATGAACTTTACACCTGCATAATAACAGGGATGTGCTGACAGGGATGTTTAAGGTCATTGTTAGCCTGTGTTTCCATTTAACCCCTTAAATGGTCAGGGCCCCACAGGCAGGGCCAAAGTTTAATTACACGCTACTATAATCTAAGAACAGCTCAGCCAGTTTAAACTGAAGTCACTGTAGTTACTGGATAATCAGTCTTACTGTGACAAGCCTGGGATTTTAAGGGGTTAATAATGTTGTGCCTGAGAAATTTAGGAACCACCAAAGTGATTTGTAAGGCATGAGGTGCAGTTTGCGTGAGAACAGTTTTATTTGTGAAGCAATAATATGTAGAACAGACACCCTGCGGAGGAAACTCATTTCGGCCGCTTGTATTCGCGATCTCGTTCTTTCGGTCATTACCCAAAGCTCATGACCGTAGGTGAGGGTGGGAATGTAGATCGACCGGTAAATCGAGAGCCTTGCCTTATGGCTCAGCTCTTTCTTTACCACAACAGACCGGTAAAGAGCCCGCATCACTGCTGACCCAGCACCAATCCGCCTGTCCATCTCCCGCTCCCTTGTACCATCACTCGTGAACAAGACCCCGAGATACTTAAACTCCTCCACTTGAGGCAAGAGTGGTGGCCGAGCATTTACTCATGGTGCCCGGCTGGGCCCAGCCCGAAGGAGCTACATGAGTCCCTCCCTCCCATCGACCCACCACCGATGGGAGGGGCAGTAGTAGAGGTTCGGTGCTTTGTGGATTGGGCAGTGTCCGAAGGCGTGGGCCTTGGCGTTCTGATCCTCGGTTGCTGAAACTGGCTTTTGGAACTTGGAATGGTTTGTTATTAGTTTTAACATACACACATATATGTAAAATATGCATATATGTGTGTGTGTGTGTGTGTGTGTGTGTGTGTGCGTGTGTGTGTGTGTGTGTGTGTGTGTGATTTGTTTCTCTTGTTGTATGGAATTGTGCTTATATAACCATACTTTGTACTCAAAATATGAATAAAAAAGTCAAAAGGCAGTACTGTATGTACTGAAGTGAATATTTGCATTGGCAATACATTAAATAACAAAAACACGAGTGTCTAAACGTTTCTGTTCCTTGACTGAACATCTCGTGTGTTGCAGCTCAAGGGGCTGTTTCAGCAGCATCTAGGTGAATGCAGGTACATCACTAATGCTACTTCTGCCACCTCGTCACAAATGGCATTCACATCCACCACTCCGCCCTCTGAAACCAGCGATGGCACACACAGCAACACCTTCTCAACAACACCTGACGACTTTAGTTCTCCCTCTACACAGAGCGCCACGCCATCGCCTGCAGTTCAGCTTCAAACCCAGGCATCGGGGAACAGGTAGAGTGACGATCAGTAATTATTAGGTTGACCATTCTGTCCTATCCTGGGTCAGGACTATCAAACTGTGTAATAACAATCGGGCAATAAAGCCAGAGCTTTGATAATATTAATCAGCTTTAAACCGGTCATGAAATTGGCCTGCGGTTACGTTTGACCTCACTTTATTTAGATGGTCTGATACAGACGCTTAAATGAAGTTCAGTTGATTATCAGCACCATTATGGTTGGGATTAGGATTATGGGTAGGTGTCAGGTTTGTTTTGAGATTAGGATTAGGGTTAAGGGTGGATTTAATCAAATCTTTCACACTGAACTTGTTTTTAACTGAATGTTACTTAAAGACAGACTAAGCATTTACAAAGCCTCGGCAGTGGACCATCCAAATAAAGTGTTACCTTAAGTTGAATCAAAACCTGTCATGGCTAATAAAATGCTTAAGAAGGTAGCAGCTCAGTCCTAATTCATCTGGTCAGACATTTTCTCCCTCTCCAATATATACACTGGTCAGGCGTAACATTCTGACTGTCCACTTTATCAGCTCCACTGACCGTTCAGTTCCACTCTGTAGTTCTACAGTTACAGACTGTAGTCCATCTGTTTCTCTGATACTCTGTTACCCTGTTCTTCAGTGGTCAGGACCCCCATGGACCCTCACAGAGCAGGTATTGTTTGGTTGGTGGGTCATTCTCAGCACTGCAGTAACACTGACCTGGTGGTGGTGTGTTGGTGTGTGTTGTGCTGGTCTGAGTGGATCAGACACAGCAGTGCTGCTGGAGTTTTTAAACACCTCAGTGCCGCTGCTGGACTGAGAATAGTCCACCAACCAAAAACATCCAGCCAACAGCGTCCTGTGGGCGGCGTCCTGTGGGCAGCGTCCTGTGGGCAGTGTCCTGTGGGCAGCGTCCTGTGGGCAGTGTCCTGTGGGCAGCGTCCTGTGACCACTGATGAAGGACTAGAGGATGACCAACACAAACTGTGCAGCAGCAGATGAGCTGTTGTCTCTGACTTTACATCTACAAGGTGGACCGACAAGGTAGGATCGTCTAATAGAGTGGACAGTGAGTGGACACAGTGTTTAAAAACTCCAGCAGCACTGCTGTGTCTGATCCACTCAGACCAGCACAACACACACTAACACACCACCACCACGTCAGTGTTACTGCAGTGCTGAGAATGATCCACCACCCAAACAGTACCTGCTCTGTGAGGCCAAGCGGTTTAGAAAATGTTTGTGTGTGTAAATCCAAAAGTTTTCAGTCATCACTACAGGACAGTGTGTCATGTGCAACTCCCAAACTGGGAAAAATCAAAGATATTTCTAATAAAATAACTGATCTCATTGAGTCACAAGCCCACAAACCAACTCAAGTGAAGATGAACTCCAATTTGACATAGAAGTTTCTGATTTAGTCAAGTGAAGTCCCAAGACAAGAAAATTGCGCTTTGAGCAGACCTCAGAAAAAATGAATCAACAATTTGCAGTGCCTCTTCTTTATATGTTAACTGGTAGAATACACTATATTGTGAAAAGTATTCAGGTGTTCCAGTCACTTCCATGACCACAGGTGTATAAAGCCGAGCCCCTCGGCCTGCAGACTGCTTCTACAGACATTAGTGAAAGAATGGGTCGCTCTCAGGAGCTCAGTGAATTCCAGCGTGGTACCGTGATCGGACGCCACCTGTGCAGCAAGTCCAGTCGTGAAATTTCCTCACTACTAAATATTCCACAGTCCACTGTCAGTGGGATTATAACAAAGTGGAAGCGATTGGGAACGACAGCAACTCAGCCAGGAAGTGGTCGGCCACGTAAAATGACAGAGCGGTCAGCGGATGCTGAGGGGCATAGTGCGCAGAGGTCACTGACTTTCTGCAGAGTCAATCACTACAGACCTCCAAACTTCATGTGGCCTTCAGATCAGCTCAAGAACAGCGTAGAGAGCTTCATGGAATGGGTTTCCATGGCCGAGCAGCTGCATCCAAGCCTTACATCATCAAGCGCAATGCAAAGCGTGGAATGCAGTGGTGTAAAGCGCCGCCACTGGACTCTAGAGCAGTGGAGACGAGTTCTCTGGAGTGACCAATCACGCTTCTCCATCTGGAAATCTGATGGAAGAGTTTGGTGTGGAAGAACTTGACTGGCCTGCACAGAGTCCTGACCTCAACCCAATAGAACAGTAGTGAGCAGTGGAGACGTGTTCTCTGGAGTGACCAATCAATGGACGAGTCTGGGTTTGGCGGTTGCCAGGAGACGGTACTTGTCTGACTGCATTGTGCCGAGTGTAAAGTTTGGTGGAGGGGGGATCATGGTGTGGAGGTGTTTTTCAGGAGTTGGGCTCGGCCCCTTAGTTCCAGTGAAAGGAACTCTTAAAGCTTCAGCACCAAGAGATTTTGGACAATTTCATGCTCCCAACTTTGTGGGAACAGTTTGGGGACGGCCCCTTCCTGCTCCAACATGACTGCCCACCAGTGCACAAAGCAGGTCCATAAAGACGCGGATGAGCCAGTTTGGTGTGGAAGAACTTGACTGGCCTGCACAGAATCCTGACCTCAACCCCATAGAACCCCTTTGGGATGAATTAGAGTGGAGACTGTGAGCCAGGCCTTCTCGTCCAACATCAGTGTCTGACCTCACAAATGTGCTTCTGGAAGAACGGTCAAAAATTCCCATAAACACTCCTAACCCTTGTGGAAAGCCTTCCCAGAAGAGTTGAAGCTGTTATAGCTGCAAAGGGTGGGCCGACATCATATTAAACCCTATGGATTAAAAATGGGACGTCACTGAAGTTCATATGCGTGAAGCCAGATGACTGAATACTTTTGGAAATATAGTTTATATAAAGAGCGTAAACTATTATGACCTAGTAAATAAAGGATGCAGAGCATGAAGACGACAGTAGACGCCTTAAATCTCAAATTCTTTGTGTCTTTGTTTGCTTTTCAGCTCGGTAAAAGAAAATGAAACCACTACCAGCCTCTTTCAAGTGAGCAGCAGTTTGTTTTATCGAGACGCTCCTCAGTTGCTGTGTTTACTCTCCTTTTCCGAGTGTGTGTATTTTGGGATGAGCGTAATCCGCTCTTTGTGTTTTTGTTTTCAGAACATTGAGGTGATGTGTGACAATAAGACGGCCGTACGGTGAGTCCAGTTGGTGTTTTCCACTGTAATCTCCTCACATGGTGCTGAACAGAATGTCTGAAGCTGGTGTTTTCTGACCAGTGGTCCACTGATTCTGCTCGTCCCACAGACACACTGAGTGCACCGTGCTGTTGCAGCTGAGTCAGCCGACCAGTCCGTGCTGCATTGCCCGCATCGTAAGCATCGTACAGGTTAACTCCACCATCCAGGGGCAGGTGATTGGAAACCAAGTACAGAGAGTGGGTGAGTGTGATCACATAGGTGGTCTCAGTACAAGGCCATGAAATAAACACACGACAGCAGTTTTGAAAAAGTGCGTATTTTGAATGCTGTGAGCTCCATTAGCTGATTGTCTTTGCACCCAAAAGGAAAAGAGCTTTGCCACAGTGATGCTACAGGGTCTCCAGCTGGAAGCTTTGAGAAGAATGGTTCTCTCAACACTGAGGTTCTCTGTAATTCAAATGCTGCAATGCACGTCTTGTGGTAAGTTCAAAGGCACTGTATGAAATCTGGTAAGCAGTATTAAATAATAAATATCATATACTATATTTCACACATTTTACATGTGCAGCTGTGTACAGTGTATAACTGCGTTGTTTCAGCAGTGGCGACAGTGAGAATGTTACTCATAACCCGGTCAAGAGCAGCTCTACTTGCGGTATGTACAACACATGAAAGCAATAACCTGGTGTTACAAAACATTTTTTCTTCATCAGCTGCTTTAGTTACATATAGAGTTCTATTCTTTAGGTCAGGGGTGTCAAACTCAGTCATGTTAAAATATCTAAACAAATCGGTTGGGCCAGCTGTGTTTTCATTTCATTTTTGTTTGATGTTTTGCCATGACCCAAACTGGACATATTCAAAATGTGCCAAAACTGCAACAGCAAAATAGGCACTAAATTCTTTAGCTATTCAAAAATATTTTAAATAAAAATAACTTAGTAGCTGGTATAGTGTGGTGGGTAACACCTCTGCTGCAGGTGTGGGGGCACCGCCGTCCCCTGCGGCAGGTGTGGGGGCATCACCGTCCCCTCCGGCAGGCGTGGGGGCACCCCCATCCCCTGCGGCAGGTGTGGGGGCACCGCCGTCCCCTGCGGCAGGTGTGGGGGCATCACCGTCCCCTCTGGCAGGCATGGGGGCGCCCCCATCCCCTGCGGCAGGCGTAGGTGCGCCGCCGTCCTCTGTGGCAGGCACTGGGGTTCTGCCGTCCTCTGCTGCAGGCGTAGGAGGCGCCGCCGTCCTCTGCTGCAGGCGTAGGAGGCGCCGCCGTCCTCTGCTGCAGGCGTAGGGGGCGCCGCCGTCCTCTGCTGCAGGCGTAGGGGGCGCCGCTGTCCTCTGCTGCAGGCGTAGGGGGCGCCGCCGTCCTCTGCTGCAGGTGTAGGAGGCGCCGCCGTCCTCTGCTGCAGGGGTAGGGGGCGCCGCTGTCCTCTGCTGCAGGCGTAGGGGGCGCCGCCGTCCTCTGCTGCAGGTGTAGGAGGCGCCGCCGTCCTCTGCTGCAGGGGTAGGGGGCGCCGCTGTCCTCTGCTGCAGGCGTAGGGGGCGCCGCCGTCCTCTGCTGCAGGGGTAGGGGGCGCCGCTGTCCTCTGCTGCAGGCGTAGGGGGCGCCGCCGTCCTCTGCTGCAGGCATGAGGGCGCCTTCGTCCCCTGCGGCAGACGTGGGGGGCGCCTCCTTTTCTGACAGCACTGACAGATCCTTCACTCTTTACTTACAGCTGAGCTGGAGTCATGAACGTGAAGTTATTTCCTTTGCTTCTCTATCAAATGAATTAAATGAATGTTCTTATTCTGCTCTAGTGCCATCGCCCACTGACTGCATGTTCTCACAGGACTGTAGCGATTACTGTGAGTACAATTATTACCATCAGAAAAATCTTTTAAATAACTTTCCCCTGACAGTCAGATTAGCTGCTTTATATCATAATAACGGCATTTATATGACAAAGACGGTGACGACTAAATGGCTGTGGTTATCTTTTGCAGCAAGGTACTACTGGATGAGGATGAGTGTTAACGTGATTGGAAATGTGTCTGAACATAATGAGTCAAAGATTACTGCATGGGTGAGTACAGAACTGGCTCTCTTTTACAAGGCCACATGTGTAGTGGAGGATGATTTCAGTCGTTTTGAATTATTTTTAAACATTTCCAACTGGCGCTCTCATCAAATAGATTTTATAGTGAAATAACATTCTTTATATTTGCATTTTAACAGAGGACAGTGACCACTTTGAGTAAACGTTACCATGACAACCAGCATCCCATGAGGTCCAGTCAGCGTGAGATGAGCAGCAGTGAGCAGTGATTGTGTTTTTAACTGCTTTAAAATGACGTCAGACTCAGGAAAACGTCCTTCACACGTCCTTATTAAAGAAGGCCGAGAGGAAGACGTCGTGCTCTGAGACGCATAAGCTGGACGTCCGTCCCACCGC
>NC_051228.1:39396158-39531158 GCF_015220715.1 Pygocentrus nattereri
AGTGATTATGAGAGGAAGGTGGACTGTATGTTTCACCTGTTTGCTCTTTGCAAAACAGACACTTTCTGCAAATTTCTCTTTTTTTCTTTTTGTTTTTTTTTCTTTGTCCTTTCCTTTTCCTTTTGTTTCAATACTCACCTGGGCTAAGTACCTTACCGGTCACCCCTCTATAAATGCGTGACAAAGGGCTGCTGTTTGACACAACCTTAAGTAGAGGAGTCCACGGGTGTGCCAGGTTGGGCCTAATCAGCCCAGGGGCTTTTGGGAATTGGAGTTCCCCGAACTTGTCTCTCAGAGTAATGATACAGTAAAATATAGTGTATATAAAGTATTCTCCAGATGGCAGAAAGTAGTGAATTACGGTGCCACCTGCTTACTATCTAAGGTAGGACAGTCTTTCAGCTCGGCAAGGTAATGAATGTCATATAGATTAAGTTATTATTGCCCCATCATCTTGCCTGCTTATTAATATGAAGCAATAAGATCACTGTTTTATTACTAACTTGATTAAATGTACAGAAAAATGTAGAAAGCAGAGTAACTTGTGTTTTCAGCCTGTTCAAAGTTGGGTTCTTAGAGAACATTAAAACTTCATATATCCAGTTATTAACTCACATAATGTAGGATCAAAGCATTATTTACACCATGAAGTGTGTGAATCAAAAAAATCGTCCTGGACAGCTGTCCTGGTCTGGCCCGGGCTGTAGGAAGGTATTTTCAGTAGGTAGTGGTTGGAATTTGAGTTCCTCGTATGTTATGTGCCATGGGCAGCTGTCAATCACACCCCTACACTCTCAGAAATAAAGGTTCTAGACTGTCTCTGGGTCAGTTTTCCTCTCATCACTGGGGTGGAACCCTCAAGCCTCCATCTCAGTACCTTTAGTCAGGGAACAACATGCAGGAAGGGAGGGAGGCAGGCAGACAGGCAGGAAGGGAGGGAGGGAGGCAGGCAGGCAGGAAGGGAGGGAGGGAGGCAGGCAGGGAGGGAGGCAGGCAGGCAGACAGGGAGGGAAGGAGGCAGGCAGGCAGGCAGGGAGGGAGGGAGGGAGGGAGGCAGGCAGGCAGGGAGGGAGGGAGGCAGGCAGGCAGACAGGGAGGGAAGGAGGCAGGCAGGCAGGGAGGGAGGGAGGCAGGCAGGCAGACAGGGAGGGAAGGAGGCAGGCAGGCAGGAAGGGAGGGAGGCAGGCAGGGAGGGAGGCAGGCAGGCAGACAGGGAGGGAAGGAGACAGGCAGGCAGGCAGGGAGGGAGGGAGGGAGGGAGGGAGGGAGGGAGGCAGGGAGGCAGGGAGGGAGGGAGGCAGGCAGGGAGGGAGGCAGGCAGGCAGACAGGTAGGGAAGGAGACAGGCAGGCAGGCAGACAGGGAGGGAGGCAGGCAGGCAGGCAGGGAGGGAGGGAGGCAGGCAGGGAGGGAGGCAGGCAGGCAGGCAGACAGGGAGGGAAGGAGGCAGGCAGGCAGGGAGGGAGGGAGGGAGGTAGGCAGGCAGGCATGCAGGCAGGGAGGGAGGCAGGCAGGCAGGCAGGCAGACAGGGAGGGAAGGAGACAGGCAGGCAGGCAGACAGGCAGGCAGGGAGGGAGGGAGGCAGGCAGGCAGGCAGGCAGGGAGGGAGGCAGGCAGGGAGGGAGGTAGGCAGGCAGGCATGCAGGCAGGGAGGGAGGCAGGCAGGCAGGCAGGCAGGGAGGGAGGCAGGCAGGGAGGGAGGCAGGCAGGCAGGCAGGCAGACAGGGAGGGAAGGAGACAGGCAGGCAGGCAGGCAGACAGGCAGGCAGGGAGGGAGGCAGGCAGACAGGCAGGCAGGGAGGGATGCAGGCAGGCAGGCAGGGAGGGAGGGAGGAAGGCAGACAGGAAGGGAGAGAGGCAGGCAGGCAGGCAGGGAGGAAGGGAGGCAGGCAGGCAATCTAATGTAAATAAAGGCTCTTAGTGTTAGTCAATAAGGGATCAAATCCCTGTTATAATACATTTGAGTTTGAAAGAAATGAGCAGGAGTGTTGTTGAAAAGTGTCGTCTAGTTTTGATTCTAGCTGAGTGAAGTGAAGCATCTACATTGTGATGTTAATTGTTTTCTTGCTATGTCTTGCATTATGTAAAGTGGCAGAAATACGGTGGATTTAAATCTCTTGATTTCTCTTGCCAGCCGTGACAGCTGAGGACCTGCTGAAGCAGAGCAAGAACGGTTCAGCCCTGAACTCCACTCAGGTGAAGTGGATTGTGTTTTGGCTTGAGACGCTTCTCTCAGGGCCCAACGTCACACTGGAACTGGGGAACATTTCCATTAACATTGTCAGCAGTCTGCTGGATGCATCAGCACAGATGCTGTCATCCTGTTCAAACAGGTGGGATGAACCGATGAGTTATTGCTGTTTCTTATCATAATATCCATGAGCTTAATAATGCTTTATCAAGTAAACAGAAGGCAACATGTTCAACAGCAAAGACGGTTTCATTTAAACCTTGAAATAATAAAGTTTTCAAATTTAGAAATTTTGTATCCCAGGAAAGCCTTCCACCCAATGACTGCTGGGATAGGCTCCAGCTCCCCCCGTGACCCAGGAAGATAACTGGCTTAGAAGACAAGCGGCGCACAAGTCATGGTCCTTTATTTTTAGCTTGTTGTTGGCTACACAGATGAGGATGTCACCCATGCCATGTGCTCTAACGCCCCCCTAAACCATCATGAATACTGGCTTTAGAACTGAGCACTGATAACCAGCTGAGTGGTCTTCAGCCTGGAGGACACAGTGTCCATGATTTCCTAAAGAATTTCAGTTGTTGATTACTTGGCCCGCCGGACACTTTTCCACTTCCCCTCAGTCCATTTTAAATGAGCTCAGGCCCAGAGAAGGTGGCAGCGTTTCTGGATCCTGTTTATATTTGGGTTCTTCTTTGTGTTTTAGAGTTTAACAGCGTTTGTGGATGCAGCGATGAACTGTGTTCACAGTCAGTGGTTTTCAGAAGTGTTTCTGAGCCCATGCAGTGATTTCCACTACAGAATCATGTCTGTTTTTAATGCAGTGCTGCCTGAGGGCCCAAAGATCACGGCCAGCAGATACTGGTGGTCAGCCTCGTCCCTCACAGACAGAGATTTCTCCAGATTCTCTGAGTCTTTAATGATATTCTGCACCGTAGACGATGGAAAGCAGAAGCTCTTTGCTGGTTTATGTTGAGGAACGTTCTTCTTGAGTTGTTGCTCTATTTGATGGTCCAGTCTTTCACCAAATATTTGGCAAATATTTTTCAAAATACAATATAATTTCTCAGTTTCAACATTTGATTTGTTGTCTTTGAAGCATTTTTAATGAATTAGGGTTTAAATGATTTGCACATCATTGCATTTCTTTTTTATTTACATTGTGTACCGTGTCCAAAGTTTTTTGGAAACGGGGTTGTAGAATCAGGTGAGCTCCAGCTTGTTTGGTGTGAAAACCTGCAGCCATACCGGCCCTTTGTGGATAAGACTTAAATAAACAAACAGTGCCAGAGTGCAGTGATACATGGTCTGTGTTTTATATGGAATTGCAGTTCAATCACAAATAATGTGCTGTTAACCAATTTTAGCACCAGGTTATGACGAAATATTAGAGAAGGCCCTACATCCCGTTAACTCCTAAAGGAACCGTCACTGGACATGCCAGGAATGAGCTCCTAATACTCTCATGCCGGGACACTACACAGTCATGCCACTCAAATAAAAACGCTGTTTCTCTTCTGATTTGCTCAGAATCATTAGAACTGTGGACGCAGTTGGTTTGAAGCTGGAGGAACTGGGACAGAATAAGACCATTCTCTCCCCATATGTGGCTCTAGCAGTGGTGAGAGTGAATGGGACTGACTTTCCCAACACCTCGTTCACCGTGAACTCCTCCAACTTACAGGTAATGCTTCAAAACTGTTTCTTACTGTGTTCAACATCCCAAACCTGCATTTTACACCATGAGGATCCATGTCCGTGATGATCATTTACAATAATTGCCTGTGATATTATTTTTAAATGCCCTGTCTAATTACCTACTACAAGCAAGCTCACAATGTTTTGCTTACATTTATTTTTTAATGTGTAAATTAATTAGATTAAACCCTTATTAGTCCCACAACGGGGAAATTCCACCTCTGCGTTTAACCCATGCGTGCAGTGAAACACCACATACACACTAGTGAATGCACACACTAGGGGGCAGTGAGCACACCTGCCCGGAGCGGTGGGCAGCCCTATCCGCAGCACCCGGGGCGCAGTTGGGGGTTAGGTGTCTTGCTCAAGGGCACCTCAGTCATGGACTGTCGGCTCTGGGGATCGAACCAGCGACCTTCAACCCACAACAGCCCTCTTAAAGATTTGGCCTTTACAGGTGGGATTTGAACCCACCTGAACCCAGTGCCTTAGATGGCTCGGCCATACTGACTGCATTAGAAGATGCTAGTATTACAGACTGGATGCAGGGTGTCTATAAACTGCCTCTTTCTCTTTTCTATTAGATCAATTTTGACTCACTCAGCTGGAGCGTAAACAACACAGCCTTTCCTCTTCAGGGTTCCATCATTCTCCCCTCCACCCTCTTGAGCAAAATCAGTATGGATGAGAAAAAGCAAGCATCCAGAATACAGTTTCATTTCTACCAGAAGAGCTCTCTCTTCCAGGTCTGTACTCCTCTGTCCGAGGCACTCTCTTACCCTTACGTTTGTAGGGTATGTCTTACAAACCATATAGAACAGGTTCTGCTCCTCTTTTGGTAGACTGCACTTAATTTATTGTGTTTTATTGGGTGTTCAGACACTTCATCATTATACTGGTGTGACTGGCATAGTTGGTACAGTTCCTGGCATAGTTTTGAAACCAGCTTTTTTGTTTAAAAATGTACAAATACTTTTCATTAGTGTAAATTTGATAGCCAGCATTACTGTCGTGGCTGTGTGTAGGACCAAGAGCCAAACTCGTTAATCAGCGGAGTCCTGGGATGCAGTGTGGCTAACCTGTCTATCTCCAACCTGACAGACAATGTGACAATTACGCTGAGGAAAACTGAGCCTGTTTCGGTCAGTAAACATTCTGAGTTTCATTATGCTGTAATTCTGGTTTCACTAGACTGAAAAAGAACAAGAGCTTCAGTTCTGACTCGGGCTGCATGATGTAGACATAAAATGTTATGTACCATAAATTTCTTAATCAACTTTAACAACTTTGTTAATGCAATGACAACGAGAGCCATAAAGGACGATGCAAGCTGTTAGAAAGCCATTTCAGCATTTTCTGAACTGCTTTTTATATTTAGACGTACAAAGAAATCCCAGCTGTTTGATGTCCATGGCAGTTGCTATTATTTTAGATGTGCAATTGGGTGGATGATGATAGATAGATCGATAGAGAGATAGATACTTTATTAAACCCAGAGAACAAGTGCAGCAGTACAAAATACATCCATCCATTTTCCAAGCCGCTTCTCCGTCAGGCCAGGGATAGGCTACACACATTGGGGGGGGGGCAGGATACACACATTGCAGGACAGACAGTCACTCACACCCAGGGGCAGTTTAGCATGTCCAATAGGCCTGACTGCATGTCTTTGGGCTGTGGGAGGAAACCGGAGAACCCGGAGGAAACCCACGCAGACACGGGGAGAACATGCAAACTCCACACAGAGAGGACCCCGGTCACCCGGCTTGGGAATCGTACCCAGACCCTCCTCGCTGTGAGGCAACAGCGCTACCCACAGTACTGGCCTACACTGTTTACAGATGCACAAATAGAAAGAAAAGATAAAGAATAGAATGAAATACATTAGGAAGTATACTAAAACCAATACAGTACAAAAATAAGAAGAAAACTGCATAAATACTGTGGACTTGATAGTGACCGCTCCAGTGAATGAAATATGTACCGTAAATCATAAGCAGTGTTAACAGTTGTGAATATGGCATTTATAGATGCATAAGCAATGTGGAATATAAATATAATGTATAAATGTGGTAGTGCAGAGTAATATGAGTGGAGAGTGTCCAGTCATGCAGCCCCAATGTTTACGCTTTACAAGTTACCAATGCTTTTACTTCAGATCTTGCCGAGTGACTCTTTTCTCACTGCCATTCTCTTCACAGAATGATTCTTCCGTATCCTGTGTGTTTTGGAATTTCAGCTTGAACAGTAAGGAACAGGAGATGCACTCGGGGAGGGAGATTTCTCAGGAAACTCGATTAGTACTTTACCACTTGCTTTTAGTAAAAATAAAGTAACTGACAATGAAAAGAAATTTCGAGTGCATGGAAATAAACACAGACGAAAGAAATAGGTCCAACATGCTGTGGAGCTCTTCGCTGCCTGAACTTGATATTGAACCAGAGCAGAGTGTGACCAGCTACCAGCACACTGAACCAAACAGAGGTTGTCCATTGAAATGTACAGCTGGGATATTTAACATTTGCTTTGTAGTCATTGTGTTTTGCTTTTAATTCAAGTGTAAGAGTAGAATTAAAAGTATCTCTATTTGCATATTTACCTGACATGTGAGATTTGCTGTATTTACATGCGTGTTGAGTGGTGTGAGGTCTAAAAGCACAGTGAGTAGAAACACAAGTGAGCAGTGAGAGAGGAGATGCAGTGACGAGGTTTAGCCCAGTTTAGTTTGATTTTTATTAGATCTTTTTCATTTCTGGCTGATATGGTGTCTTCTTGGAGTTTGTGGTTGATTATATGCCTGATTGTTTGATTGGCAGGTGGCTCTGGTGGCTGGAGCTCCGAAGGCTGCACTGTGATGAGCAGCACTGAGACTGAGACGGTGTGCAGCTGTAACCATCTCACCAGCTTTGCTCTGCGGGTGAAAGCTCTTTCGCTCTTCTTATTTTGCAGCTTTTTTTTCTGAGACTTAACAGTAAACAAGGACAGCAGGGACAGATGGTCATTTATTAGCACACAACCCTGGTCAGTGGAGAATCTCAGCACCAACTACGTTATAGCGGTAGATTCTGCTGGCCGCTGCTTCAGGATGGATTTCAGATACTTCTAACATATACAACAGTTTACGGTGTGAAATCAGGCACCAGACAGTCTGGATCCCACGTGTCAAACCCAAGACACAATCCTCTCCGACCCACAGAAGCATTTTAATGTTCTAATGCCATTAGCTCGTTTCACAGTGCGCTGCACTACAGTCCCCAGCATGCACTGCAATGCCTCGCACGCTCTGACTCTGCTACCCCATCAGCAGTCTATGATACAGCAGTTATTGTTATTATCGAGTGCGTGTAAACAGACTCAGGGTTGACTATTTTTGTCACACTGGCTTATTAAAGACTCACTCATGCAAGTTTAGAGGATAAAGACTCGAATCTGAGCTTAAACTACTTGCTTTATTATCCTCATTGGCATCAGAGGCTTAGTTCAGGTTTGAAATGTAAGCACTAAATTGAGCATTTTATTCTGTCTGCAACAGAACCGTCGTGGCAGCACGAACCTAACGTAAGTGCCTTTATAGTATCATCCATTCAAACGTTACCACACTGAGAAAGGAGCCTTTACAGTGCTGTGAAAAAGTATTTGCCCTTTTTATTTATTTACTGTGGGAAATTTGTCACCCTTGAACATTTCAGGTCACCAGCCTACTTTTAATGTTTGACAAAGTTAACGCAAGTAAACATGAAATGTTGTTTTTGAGCGATGATTTCATTTGAAAAAGGCTGTTCAGTTCAGTGAAAAATGCCCTTGAGCCACTAAAGTCAACCAGTTAACCAAATTCAGGTGGCTATTGGGTTTAATTTCACTATCCAAGCCTGGGCATCATCAGTGCCAGGCCTGTTAAAGCTAAACGTCACTTAAATAGAACCTGTCTGGCAATGTGAGTCAGCTAGAAGGTCTCGAAAGGCAGCACACGATGTCACATTTTAATAGGATTCAAATCTTCTTCTTCTTTCGGCTGCTCCCTTTAGGGGTCGCCACAGCGGATCATCTGCCTCCATCTCGCCCTATCCACTGCCTCCTCTACTTTCACACCAACCATCTCCATGTCCACCTTCACTACATCCATAAACCTTCTCTGAGGTCTACCTCTTCTCCTTCTGCCCGGCAGCTCCATCTCCAACATTCTTTGCCCAATATCTCCACTATTCCTCCTCAACACATGTCCAAACCATCTCAACCTGGCCTCTCTGGCTTTATCTCCAAACTGCTCCACCTTCACCGTCCCTCTGATCTGCTCATTTCTAATCTTGTCCATCCTCGTCACTCCCAACGAAAATCTCAGCATCTTCATCTCCGCCACCTCCAGCTCAGCCTCCTGTCTTTTAGACAGAGCCACAGTCTCCAAACCATTAACAGGACACACATTTAACAAACATTTAACAGGATTCAAACAAAGTCACTGCAATCAGTCTGGAAAGGGTTGCAAAGCCACTGCTGAGACTCCAGACAACCACAGTGAGAGCCGTTATCCACAAATGGCCAGCCTACCAAAATTTCACCAAGAGCACATCAACGACTCTCCCAGGAGGTCACGAAAAGAACCCCGACAACCAGCTAATGAACCGCAGGCCTTACTTGCATCCGTTTAGGTGAATGTACAAGATTCCACAATAAGAAAGATGCTGGGAAAAATTGGCATCTATGGGAGACTCAGAAAGCACAAACCACTGCTGACCAAAAAGAAAACAATATGCCAAAAAACATCCAGAACACTTAGAATAACATTCTGAGGACTAATGAATCAACAGTGGAACCTTTTGGAAGACATTGGTCCCGTTACATCTGCCATAAAGCCTACACTGCATTCTACCATAAGAACACCACACCAACAGTGAAACATGGTGGTGGTAGTGTGATGGACGAGGGAGAATGCCTTCCCGTCAGGTCATGACCCAAAGCTCAAGCGTAGTTAGGTTATGCAGCGGGACAATGATGGGGCAATTACTTTTTCACATGGGTGATATAGGTTTTGAATAAATCTTTATCTTCGATAAATGGAACGGTCATTTAAAAGCTGCACATTGTGCTTAGTTGCATTGTCTTTATCTTATAGTAAAATTAGGCTGGTGATCTGAAACAATTAAAATCGACCATTTAGGAAAAATGAAAGAAATCTGTTGAGGGGCAAGTCATTTTTGATGGCACTGTACATTGCTCAACTCTCACATGCACAACTCTGTACATTACAATGCAAACAATCTTTCTGAATCTTTTGAAACAGCAATGAAGACTTAGCCGAAGGTCTGCTGAATCAGGCCAGGGACGCCTCTGCTCTGAACTCCGCCCAGGTCCAGCGCATTGTGTCTGAGCTAGAACTGCTTGTCTCTGGGCCAGAAGTCAGCCAGACTCTGGGGAGCACGTCTATCAACATCGTCAGCAACCTGCTGGCCGCAGCACCAGCAGCGCTGGCGTCCACTGCAAGCAGGTGAGACGAGCAGTCGGGTGGCTGCTCTTTGTTTTTAAGCTGAGGCTTCACATTAATAGCCTTATAGATGATTACGTGTTTATTTATTATTTTTGCTACTATATTTTGGCTTTGATGGTTGACGTGTGTGTGTGTGTGTGTGTGTGTGTGTGTGTGTGTGTGTGTGTGAGCCATGCCAGTCTATTCACCTGTCTCACTGACAGTGCCACATCAACTGCGCTGGCAATCAAATGACAATCAAAAGATGTTATGTGTCTTTACACATTGAAAACGGCCAATCAGAAAACACAACTGAAATGTTTTACTGTTTATGTGCCGCTGCTGTCGGAACAAAACCTTGTATCTCTATTTTTATCATTTTTCAGTTTTTGAGATAATCTGAAAATGCCTGTTTCCCTTTACATGGTGTGTGAATTTCATGGTGAATGGGCCAAAATAAACCATCCAAAATGACATGGAAAAAATTCTGGTTCCATTGACTTCCATTAAAATTAGTGTGTGTTTTTTCCTTCTTCTGTAAAGTTACAATTTTGGAGATACGAGGTTTTGATTCGACAGCAGCGATATGCAAGCTAATTGATTTGACTGTGTTTAATCACCTCAGTATTTCAGCAGTAATACCACTAGCACCACAGGCAGTCCGCACGGTTTACTGGATACTTTTACATTAACTAGGATTTGGATACCGTCACATATTCTCTCTAATGTTGACATACAGTTTTGTTCTGCTTTAAATCCGTACCGCTCACTCATCCAGTGCTGAAGCAGCAGCATCGCTGACTGAGTACTAAATACAACTAAACAGGAGTCTCTAAACTTTATGCTTTGGTTTTGAGCGGATGCTGTTATAGTTTAACAGTAATGTGAGTGTTCATGTCTGAATAGGGAAAAACTCCAGTCTACACTGTTTGGCGGCGCGTCTTGCAGTGATTTTATATGCAGTATTTCTCTAAAATATCTTCTGTTTGGAGCTTCAGGCCTCTGACTGTATCAACCTGTCCTGTAACATCCTCAAATATATTCCAATATAGACTAAAGACTTACTTGTTCCAACTGGCTTATTCATAATTCCCTGAAATTAAACATACTAAATCTGACCTGTAATAAAATGTAATTCTATTTTATTATTTTAACTGTATTATTTATTTTATTTTAGAGTTTGATAAGTTTATAGTTGGTTACTTACTACTGTTTAGACAATGTATATAATAATAAACATAAAAAAATATAAACTTCACATAAAAATGATGTATTTTTATTCATTCTAAAGACGTTTTAGTATTTTTTTTATCAATATTTCATGTTACTTCTGTGTTATTCTCGTCCTTTATGACTGTGTTCATGGTTTATGTTTTGTCTAATTTGTAAAGCCTTGGGATTTTGGGCTGCATAAATAAAGATTATTATTAATCATGAGGTACACATGTTCTAGGCACTTTGCATCTTTAAAACCAAATAAAATAACTTTAAAATCAATCCTAAAAGTTACAGGTAGCCTGTCAGGTCTAGGAAACTCGTCATTGCCAGCTCTAGCTTTACACAAACGTTGTTAAAGCATTGATTTCACAAAGAATAAAATGCAGCTCTTTGTATCCACAACTGTTTCCTCTTGGGAAGTGAAGTACATCTGTCCATCCAACCATCTATATACACTATATTTCCAAAAGTATTCGCTCGTCTGGCTTCACACGCATATGAACTTGAGTAACATCCCATTCTTAATCCATAGGGTTTAATATGATGTCAGTCCACCCTTTGCGGCTATAACAGCTTCAGCTCTTCTGGGAAGGCTTTCCACAAGGGTTAGGAGTGTTTATGGGAATTTCTGACCGTTCTTCCAGAAGCGCATTTGGGAGGTCAGACGCTGATGTTGGACGAGAAGGCCTGGCTCACAGTCTCCACTCTAATTCATCCCAAAGGTGTTCTATCGGGTTGAGGTCAGGACTCTGTGCAGGCCAGTCAAGTTCTTCCACACCAAACTGGCTCATCCGTGTCTTTATGGACCTGCTTTGTCCACTGGTGGTCAGTCATGTTGGAACAGGAAGGGGCCGTCCCCAAACTGTTCCCACAAAGTTGGGAACGTGAAATTGTCCAAAATCTCTTGGTGCTGAAGCTTTAAGAGTTCCTTTCACTGGAACTAAGGGGCCGAGCCCAACTCCTGAAAAACACCCCCACACCATGATCCCCCCTCCACCAAACTTTACACTCGGCACAATGCAGTCAGACAAGTACCGTCAAACCCAGACTCATCCATCGGATTTCCAGACGGAGAAGCGTGATTGGTCACTCCAGAGAACACGTCTCCACTGCTCTAGAGTCCAGTGGCGGCGCTTTACTCCACTGCATTCCACGCTTTGCACTGCGCTTGGTGATGTAAGGCTTGGATGCAGCTGCTCGGCCATGGAAACCCATTCCATGAAGCTCTCTACGCTGTTCTTGAGCTGATCTGAAGGCCACATGAAGTTTGGAGGTCTGTAGTGATTGACTCTGCAGAAAGTCGGTGACCTCTGCGCACTATGCCCCTCAGCATCCGCTGACCGCTCTGTCATTTTACGTGTCCGACCACTTCGTGGCTGAGCTGCTGTCGTTCCCAATCACTTCCACTTTGTTATAATCCCACTGACAGTGGACTGTGGAATATTTAGTAGTGAGGAAATTTCACGACTGGACTTGCTGCACAGGTGGCGTCCGATCACGGCACCACGCTGGAATTCACTGAGCTCCTGAGAGCGACCCATTCTTTCACTAATGTCTGTAGAAGCAGTCTGCAGGCCGAGGGGCTCGGCTTTATACACCTGTGGCCATGGAAGTGACTGGAACACCTGAGTTCAATGACTTGGATGGGGGAGTGAATACTTTTGGAAATATAGTGTGCCTGTGTCAGTTGAATACTCAGTATTATGGGACACTATGCAGTCCTGCTGTGATGTGGGTTTGTCATGTTTAATAGAACCTTTTGTTCTCTTCTGATTTGTTCAGGATTGTTGAGATTGTGGACCGTGTTGGCTTGAAGCTGGTGGTGAACGGACAGAATAAGACTATTCTGTCCCCGTCTGTTGCTCTGGCAGTGAAAATGGTGAATGGGACTGTCTTTGAACAGACCTCATTCACTCTGACCGACTCCTCCACCCTGCAGGTAACATTCAGACATCAGTGCTCACAGTGCTGAGAAACAAATGCAGCTGAGCTCATATGATTGGTTGCTCAATAACAGACATAACAATCAATTATTGATCCATTGCTGTCACGCATCCCTCTGGCTCAGAGGTTTCCATGGACTCCATCTCCCAGAATTTATTTTATGCAGTTACTGAATAATTTGCTTTATGACTGGTCATGTAAATTCAGATGGACAAACCAAAATTTGCCCTGGAGAATAAGGGGTTAAAATCTTGTCCTGCCCACAGTTATTGAACATCTGAGAATCCTGTTTCTTGGATGTATGGCATGTTAAGGAAGAATTCTTATATTTATTCACAGAATTAATAGATGTAATAAAACGTTATGCACAGTCCAAAATACCCCAGTGTGCCATTGCACGGTGAAGAAGGTATTATTTTTGCTAAACAGCATAACAGTCGATCTCCGCCGGTGTGAAGTGCCCATCACAGAGTATTTCCCATGCTGTGTTATTAGAAAGGTCAGTGACCCTGTGCTGTGTGGACATGCAGAAGACTGTATTATCAGATCAGTGTGTCTTTACGATGCCTCCTCCTGTTTGCCAGATTGATGGAGACTCCGTGTCCAGGATGAGCGTCCTGCCTCCTCAGGGATCGATCGTTCTCCCAGCCTCCCTTATGGCCAATCTCACCTCACAGCAGCAGAAGCTAGCGTCCAGAGTCCAGTTCAGTTTCTACCAGAAGAGCACCCTTTTCCAGGTGTGTAGTACTGCTCCTCTTCCTAGGTGCTGTTATTGTCCTTTTCTCTTTGAATGTATGGGTGACACATTTAAGGGAAAAACGGAATAAGAGCAACGACCTGGATGGAGCCGTGCACCAGGCTCATCACAGGACGATGTGCTCTTCTAGTCGTATGTGTTGTGTACTGTAGTTGAAGCACCAGCATGAAGAAAACACCACTGACTTTATATATTTTAAATATTTATAAGAAAAGCGACCAGCAGTCTACGACTCCAACTGACCGCTATTTTCATAATGGATTAGTTGGTCCTTTATGACCTCACTGGGAATCGATTAGTTGAGGAAACTGAAGACATTAGTCTGTCTATAATATTTCATTCAGCAAATTAAAAAAATGAAGAGATTATTCTTTCTTTATTAAAACAAACATCTTCCTCTATAAACACTGTGCCCCCCACCTTTAAGCCCATTCCATCAAACACCCCCCATCCTACACTTTTCCAAGAAGTCATTTTGAGTCATCCTTTGGCTTCTAATTTCTTATCTGGTTTGCACTATTTGGTTTGGCACTTTTTTGTGCACAAAAAAAAAACCCATCCAAATCCAAACTGTTTTCATCTTCTAATGATTTAACAAAAATAAATGAAATAGCTTCTGTGTGGTGGATAAATGTAAGGGTCCAGCCTGCACCACCTGCTGCCAGCAGAGGGCGTCGGCAGCGAGGCGCCCAGACTGCACCGCCTGCTGCCAGCGGAGGGCTAAGGTGGCAAGGCACCACCACTAATCAGACTAACCTGACACACCTGTGAACTCCCCTATTTAAGGCTGCAGCAAACGCCAGTGTTTGTCACACCTTTGTAGAGGGGTGGCCGGTATGGTACCTAGTCTTTGAAAACAAACAAACAAACAAAAGAAAACTGCCCCAAAAAGAAAAATTAAAGATCAAAAGACAAAAATAGAGTAATTACCCCCAAATTACTCACAACAAAAAAAATATCCAAGCCATGTAAAAGTGTTTGCTCCTCAAAGGGCAAACCGGCTAAACCTAAAGCTGACCTTCCTCTCACAACCGCAGAAGAAGCGCTTTGTTTTCTGTTCTTTTGTTTCACCGTTCTCTAACTCGGCCTTTGTTTGAGCACGCCGCGCTTGCCGTGGCCTTGGTTTGCCCGTCTTCCTGCCTCTCGCTTCTGCTTTCCTTGAGATGCTCTGCCCGTGGTCACCTGTGCACCCCAGTGGTGCAGTGGTAACGCCGTGGACTGTAGACCGTTACAGCGGCGGTTCAAACCTGCGTCCAGGTCTTCTCACTAGCAACGTTAGACGCACTCTTTGTTGCCCCCATATATCTCCTTACTCTCTGCTGGGTTTCAGTTCTGCATTTGGGTCCGCCTCCCCGCCATCCTGTAACAATATCAATGAAATTAATGATCACACAGTAATTGTCTGGTGTCAGACACATAGACCTAAAGCTCATTACATGCAAGTGAGTGTGATGTCTGTGTGTGTCAAATATACACTATATTTCCAAAAGTGTTCACTCACCCATCCAAATCACTGAATTCAGGTGTTCCAGTCACTTCCATGGCCACAGGTGTATAAAGCCGAGCCCCTCGGCCTGCAGACTGCTTCTACAGACATTAGTGAAAGAATGGGTCGCTCTCAGGAGCTCAGTGAATTCCAGCGTGGTGCCGTGATCGGACGCCACCTGTGCAGCAAGTCCAGTCGTGAAATTTCCTCACTACTAAATATTCCACTGTCCACTGTCAGTGGGATTATAACAAAGTGGAAGCGATTGGGAACGACAGCAACTCAGCCACGAAGTGGTCGGCCACGTAAAATGACAGAGCGGTCAGCGGATGCTGAGGGGCATAGTGCGCATGGGTCAGCGACTTTCTGCAGAGTCCATCACTACAGACCTCCAAACTTCATGTGGCCTTCAGATCAGCTCAAGAACAGCGTAGAGAGCTTCATGGAATGGGTTTCCATGGCCGAGCAGCTGCATCCAAGCCTTACATCACCAAGCGCAGTGCAAAGCGTGGAATGCAGTGGAGTAAAGCACCGCCACTGGACTCTAGAGCAGTGGAGACGTGTTCTCTGGAGTGACCAATCACGCTTCTCCATCTGGAAATCCGATGGACGAGTCTGGGTTTGGCGGTTGCCAGGAGACGGTACTTGTCTGACTGCTCTGTGCTGAGTGTAAAGTTTGGTGGAGGGGGGATCATGGTGTGGGGGTGTTTTTCAGGAGTTGGGCTCGGCCCCTTAGTTCCAGTGAAAGGAACTCTTAAAGCTTCAGCACCAAGAGATTTTGGACAATTTCACGCTCCCAACTTTGTGGGAACAGTTTGGGGACGGCCCCTTCCTGCTCCAACATGACTGCACACCAGTGCACAAAGCAGGTCCATAAAGACGTGGATGAGCCAGTTTGGTGTGGAAGAACTTGACTGGCCTGCACAGAGTCCTGACCTCAACCCCATAGAACACCTTTGGGATGAATTAGAGCGGAGACTGTGAGCCAGGCCTTCTCGTCCAACATCAGTGTCTGACCTCACAAATGAGCTTCTGGAAGAACGGTCAAAAATTCCCATAAACACTCCTAACCCTTGTGGAAAGCCTTCCCAGAAGAGCTGAAGCTGTTATAGCTGCAAAGGGTGGGCCGACATCATATTAAACCCTATGGATTAAGAATGGGACGTCACTCAAGTTCATATGCGTGTGAAGCCAGACGACCGAATACTTCTGGCAGTATAGTGTCCATCTGTCACTTCACATTGAAACAGTAATCATTACTGGGCCTCTCTACTCCTTGGATTAACATGCATTTTGGCGATCAGATCATGTTTGGGTTTCACTTTACAGCAGGAAAAGCCGGGTGTGAAGACCCTCAGGTCGCATTTTTAGCAGATTATGAATGTCTCAGTTTAAACACATTTGCTGGTGGTCCGTGATGGATCTTGACCACGTGTAAAGGGAATGTGTTTCCTTTGTCCAAATGTCATTCCCTAAGTGGCTGAGCGCTGACCGGCAGGTAAGAGAATAAACAAATGGAAGAGGGAATGAGAGGCTGGCCAGCAACAAGAGCCTTCATGCACTCCAGGCCAGTGAATAAGTCCAGGTCAACCTTGTCCACTCTTGTGGAGCTGACCAGTCTCTTCATTTTCAACATGGGACACTTGATTTTTACCAGTAATATTTTATCCAGCCAATGCAGACTTACCATGGGCTGCAAGACTGAGATGTATGTTACATTAAACTCTCAACCACCTTTTGCATTTTATTGCCTCATTTCTTGTAAAGAAATACAATACCCATAAGTCCTTTAGTGAAGTCAACTAATCACTGATGATTCTGTTACCATAGAGACTAAAACTGTCAGCACTGCATTCTCAGCACTGCAGTAACACTGACATGGTGGTGGTGGTGGTGGTGTTGGTGCGTGGTGCTGGTATGAGTGGATCAGTCACAGTAGTGCTGCTGGAGTTTTTAAACACTGTGTCCACTCACTGTCCACTCTTACACTCCTACCTGGTCAGTCCACCTTGTAGGTGTAAAGTCAGAGACGACAGCTCATCTGCTGCTGCACAGTTTGTGTTGGTCATCCTCTAGTCCTTCATCAGTGGTCACAGGACTGGCTAGATATTTTTGGTTGGTGGACTGTTCTCAGTCCAGCAGCGACACTGAGGTGTTTAAAAACTCCAGCAGCACTGCTGTGTCTGATCCACTCAGACCAGCACAACACACACTAACACACCACCACCACATCAGTGTTACCACAGTGCTGAGAATGACCCACCACCCAAATAGTACCTGCTCTGTGAGGGTCCATGGGGGTCCTGACCACTGAAGAACAGGGTAACAGAGTATCAGAGAAACAGATGGACTACAGTCTGTAACTGTAGAACTACAGAGTGCAGCTATACGGTCAGTGGAGCTGATAAAGTGGACAAGGAGCTGGTCAATGTTACGTCTGATCAGTGTAAAATATGTATTTTTATATTTGTAAGCTTACCTGCATAGTTCATCTAATACCTTGTTTTTTGTGGAAAAAGTCTTTAAGCTTTTATTTGTGTAAATTTGAGATGCATGCTTCACTGCTTGGCTGTCTGTAGGACAAAGCACTGAAATCTGAACACTGGCTGGTCAGCGGAGTTCTGGGCTGCAGTGTGGCTAACCTGTCCATCTCCGATCTGCGAGAGAATGTGACGATTATCCTGAGGAACACAGAGCCAGTGCCGGTCAGTATGGGTAGGCGTGAGAGCGGTGTGAGTCTTATGGTGCTTGTATTCTGAGTTTTGATTTCACAGTAAACAAAACTTCAGTTCTAGTTACCCGTACCTGTAAAGTCCTGTGTAGTAACGGACGTTTTACTGCCATTCCCTTGACAGGCCGACTCTTCAGTATCCTGTGTATTTTGGAAATCCAGCTTAAACAGTAAGGGCAATGCATTATTTCTTAATGGACCATTTTCACGCTTCCGTGTTCGTTAATGGCTTTAAACGGATTCCAGTTGCACTGTAAACAATAGCTGATGCTGCCCGATATCATTGGTGTTCTTAATGCACCAATAATTCAACTAAACAGCCTCAGAGTTTCCACTCGATCAGGTTTAAAAATGTTCAACTTCAGCTGAAAAGCTCCACTCGTCATGTCACTTTTAATGAGGCAACCAATCAAAAAAGAGTAAAACTGAGCTGTAGAGTGAACAGGACAGATTTACTCACATGTGACTTAAAATGCTCAAAAGCCGGCGTCCTGAACTGACCCTCAAGAGCTCCTCCTACTCTGTGACGTCACGTAACTGAATCGCTGCATCATCAGCACAAACTAACGAGCAGAACGAGCTTCGCTGAGAAGATCATTAACTCTGATCAGCTCTCAGCTTCGTTATTAGAGCCAGACGGAGGAGGAAAAAGGTGAGATGAGCTGCTTTTCCACTGTCGACAGGCTTTGTCTGTTTGGCGCTGTTGCCATGGTAATGCCGAATGATGGTCACACGCAATGGATTCCGATCTGAGCATCACATTTAAGATTACAAATCGGATATGTAACCGATCTAGGACTACATATGAAAGTGGCTCAGGTCGGATTTGAGAAGATCAGATTTGTGTCCACACAGCCCTGAAAGCATCAGATCTGAGTCACATTAACCTGGGAATGTGAACACGGCCATAGACAAACCTTCATTGCCTTGTGTGTTTACCATCCTGGAGATGGTTGTCACCCGAGGTCTGATCAAACCCCCTGAGAAACTGATTCATCTCCACTGCAGCTTGGTGATCAGGAGCTGCACTGTAGAGATGCGACGCTGCGTCTCTGAGCTGGTTATGGTGTTCAGGTCACCTGAGTAGGACAAACTGAACCTGCTGGACCTTTTCTCAAATGAAGCGCAGCGAGTGCAGGACTGTTTATGGGTGTGTGATGTGGTCTTGAACAGAATAATCCACTCCGTCTCCGCTGTAACCGAGCTGAGGCTGAAGGACCATTTTTGAGGGATGCTGAAAACCGGAGACCCTCTATTGCCGCTGTTTCACGGTGCAGCCAGATGTGACGATGCAGTGACTGTGAAAATGGTCCATAAACTTAATTCTATTAATGCGCTACTCCTCTCCAGAATGTCAAGTAACTGAGGAGAGCGGTGCATGTTCTATATAAGATGGCACATTTTATTCAGCTTCAAAGACACTTTAGTCTCTAATACTGGTGTTTAAATTTCTGAATACCATTTTGTCCATGTGAACATCTGGGAGATCTCGGCATCACTGTCTTTTGCCTCTCCTGTGCTGTTTTAACTGATTCATTTTAGAGTTTTTAATGGATTTAGCTGCTTGATTCGTTGATTTGGCAGGTGGCTCTGGCGGCTGGAGCTCTGAAGGCTGCACTGTGCTAAATAGGACTGCGAATGAGACGGTGTGCCGCTGTAACCATCTCACCAGCTTCGGTGTGCTGCTGGTAAGGAACTCCCTTCAGATCTCCTAGCAGAGAAAAGAACGTTGCCTAAAGCCGAGGTGTCCAGCCGAGGTGTCCACAGGTGTGCTCCTGTTTCCACACGTTTAATGTGCTTGGCTCAGGCTTCGAGTGAACCGCTCAACGTTCAGACAATCGGTTTTTGAATGAACAGGTACAGTTAATGTGCAGAATTTAACAAATTGGAAAGAAATAAAACAAAGTGTGGCCTCTGAAAGGGTGCCAGAACTTTATATTGTTATATATTTGTTCAAACATTAAACTATTTTCCTACATATTAAAATAAGTGAGAAGCAATTAGCTGTGTTTTTAAACTTGGTTGGGGGCAGTCGTGGGCTGGAGGTCAGGGAACCAGCTCTGTGACCGGAAGGTTGCCAGTTCAATCCCCTTGGCTGACAGTCCATGACTGAAGTGTCCTTGAGCAAGACACCTAAACCCCAACTGCTCCGCGGGTGCCGTGGACTGCCCGCTGCTCTGGGCAAGTGTGCTCACTGCCCCCTAGTGTGTGTGTGTGTGTGTGTGTGTGTTTCACTGCACGGATGGGTTAAATGCAGAGGTCCAATTTCAGTGTGCAAACAGTTGGTAAATGGTACTAAAAAAAACAGTATTGCTAAATTTATGGTATGGACGAGCACAATTTTGTGTAATAAATCAACATTGACTAATTCTAAAACACATGACGGAGGCGTCTCTGCTGCTCTTGATGCACTGTACATTGCTGAGAGGAAAGCTTGTACACCACTGAGTGGCAAGTCGACTGAACTTTTGCCCTGCAAGCATGTTTAACTCTGAAGAACAGCCCTCAAGGGTTCTTGAAGTCAGAGTTCCCACTCCAGGGTGAAGCTGTTGATCGTAATTTGGAGGTGGTGTAGGTCTCACCCATTTGCAGCCTTGAAAACGGGAATAAGACCTTTTGGTTTAGCAGTATTCTGGATTATTCGTGCGTAACGTGAACTGTAGGTGTTCGTTGGTCAGTAATAATGCATGTATTTATTTTGACTGAAGACTATAATAGTGACATATTTCCCTCCCACAGGGACATGGCACTCCATCCATCATCCTCACCTTCATCACCAATATTGGCTGTGGCATCTCCGCCACTTTCCTGTCCCTCACCCTGATTACCTACCTGGTCTTTGAGTGAGTAACCCGCCAGTCAGCTGAGCCACAGACAGTTGTTGGTTCAGTCGTAATTCCCTGACTCCATTACTGCTGTGAGGGTTAGGGTTAGATGATGGATGATGGAGAAACGGCGAAGGGCAAATCGGACCCACAATCGGACTGATTAACACGTGACTCTAACCATCCCCTCTTCAAGAGGCCCTTTCCATCAGGTTTCACCCACTCTAATGCAAATCGGAGACTTTAACCGTTTCAGCTTTACTGCAGATAGTTGTTATTTTCTTGGCTGTTATTTATTACTAGGATTTAAATTAATATCAATTTTAGGATCTATTCTTACAGAAATTCTAATTCCAAAGGGTTCACAAACTGTTTTTTACAAATGGCTCATTCTACAGAAACTTCAATTTGTGTTTTCCCTAGAGTTTAGATAGTGGACAATGTGTAGAAACAGGGAGGCGGTCAGAACGTTACGCCCGATCAGTATAAATACATAATATTAAAAATTTACTTGACACTTTTTTTTTTTTAACTTTAGATTTGTTTCAAATTCTTAATAAATTGGACATTCAACAGTGAAACTGTATGAAATGGTCTTTTTCTCCTCTTTCAGGGAACTGCGTGTTGATATCCCCTCCAAGATCCTGATCCAGTTCTGTTTGGCTTTGCTGCTGCTGAATCTAGTGTTCCTTTTGGACTCGGATCTGGCTCAGAAGCTCAGCAAGGCGGGTCTCTGCATCACCACAGCTTTCTTCCTGCACTACTTCACGTTGGCCTCCTTCACTTGGATGGCTCTGCAGGCAGTCCACATGTACTTGACCATCGTCAAAGTGTTCAACACCTATTTTTCTCGCTTCATGATCAAGTTAGGCCTTGTTGGCTGGGGTAGGTTCGTTTTCCTGCTCTTTACTGTGTGTGTGTGTGTGTGTGTGTGTGTGTGTGTGTGTGTGTGTGTGTGTGTGTTAGATGCGAAATAATGTCAAATGCTCTTCCATTTCTTGAGGCATTCCTCTGGTTGTGGTCATCACTGTCTTGGCCATTAATAAGGACTTCTATGGCCTTCGGTCCTATGGAAAGTTGGAAGATGGATCCATGGATTACTTGCAAGTAGCATTTACTAAGTCTCATTAGTCCTTTGGTTTACACGGAGTTGGGTAGGTCATCTTCTGTGAACATGAAGTTCCTGTTTTAAGCGTAAACCTTTTTGGTTCTTGTCATGTGACCTGCTCTGACCCTGTCTTGTGGCTGGCTTTATTACATGGTGAAACTTTTCATGCAGTTACTTTGTGTGAGCTGCATGTGGCACAAATCCTGGCCAACTTTTCAGCTACATGAAGCAATTAGACACAGACAATTAGTAGCTTTATCGAAGTGAACAGTGGGCCTCCTTCACTAATCTTCCCAAGTTTGTTCTTAAATGCGTTCTTCAGAAGGTCCTAAAGTCCGTCAGATTCATTATGTATTCTCAAACCATGGAACTGTTGTCACATTTGTGCTCCTAAAAGAAGTGTTACTAAAGTGTTACATAAGAACAAATCCCGAATAAATGAATCTCAGAATCTTCATGAAAACGGCCTAAGTGGGTTTAAAGAAGAAATTTCTTCTTAAAACCAGTTGGTGAGAGGCCCAATGAGCAGACAGCTTGTTGCACTTTCATTTTTCAGTGAACCGTTTTCTTTAAGCTCAGACTTTATCTACGTTAATAATGAGATGGAATTTGGAGTGAAGGCTGGATCTAATTCTCCTAATCCTGCTACTTCCCAATGTTGGTGCCTTTTAAATTCAAGAGGGGTGATCATACATTAGTAGGGCTTTCACTGATCGCCCTTTGATAATCAAACCCGAGTGGAAACGGCTCATCTACTGTGAGGACTGGTGGCAGTGGAGATTAGACCATAAGCAAAGAGTGAGATCTCATGGCTAACATGTTGGGTGCAGAAGAAACGACCTGGTATGAAGACCTTAGCAATTTGGACAGGGGCCACATCATTATGGCCAGATGTTTGACTTGGAGCATCTTCAGAACAGCAAGGCTTGTGTGGTGCTCCCATACGCCAGTGTTGAGGACCTGCAGACGTTTGTCTGAGGAGGGACAAACCAGTGACAGGTGGCCAAGGGTCTGAGTGGATCAGACACAAAAGATTTTAAACATTGTCCACTCACTGTCCACTCTGTTAGACACTCCTACCTTGTTGGTCCACCTTGTAGATGTAACATCAGAGATGACCGCTCATCTGCTGCTGCACAGTTTGTGCTGGTCATCCTCTAGTCCTTCATAAGTGGTCACAGGACGCTGCCCACAGGACGCTGTTGACTGGATGCTTTCGGTTGGTGGACTGTTCTCAGTCCAGCAGCGACACTGAGGTGTTTAAAAACTCCAGCAGCACTGCTGTGTGTGACCCTGGACAGGTCGCCAGTCTGTTGCAGAACTGCAGCCACAGTAACTGCTATAAATAACATGACAAATCCTTCTAGCGCGCTCCATCTGCCACGGCACCTTTATAGCACAGTTATTTCTAAGTTATAGCAGGGTTCAAGTAAAGGGGCCACCTTAGAAGGTAAGAAACCTGTGCGGTCCTGTGGTGGAGACTACTCTGTGTAAAAGGATGAGAAGGCGCTTCTGGCTGCTGTTTACTGCTCTGTTAAATTACAGATGTGGAAAGTTTTAATGTAAGCAGTTTAGTAAGCCATTTTTGTCGTTTCAGTTTTGGCGTAATTTGAAAATGCCTGTTACTCTTTACATCGTTTGTCGTGAAATTACCATACAGACTAAAAGAAACGCCCGAAATTACTGGGGAAAAATTACTTGGTTTCATTGACTTCCATTAGAAGTACAGTTGTGTGTGTGTGTGGTGTTTTTTTTTTTTCCTTCTCTTGCAAAGTGCAAAGTCACCATTTTGGAGATATGAGGTTTTGTTCCAACGGCGATATCTATATCCTCCACGCCTGAGCAGCTCAGCCCTTCCACAGGCCAGTGTAGCTCACTGTAGTTGCGTGAAAGTTTCACCATGTACAGCCAGTCTAGGCGTGAGTGTCAAAGTAGTTGCATTCAAGTTGCTTCTCATTACACAGCTGAGAAACTGTTTAATGTGAGATTCAAGCCACTAAAACTGCAGGAAGGTTTGTGTGTGAAGCCACTCTGTGACCTCTCTGTGACCTCTCTGTGACCTCTCTCTTTCCCCACAAAGCTGCTGGTTTAAAATGGATGAAGCCTTCTACGCTGCTGTGATGTCATACTTCTGTGTCACCTACCTGCTGAGCTTCAGCATGTTCGTAGTGGTGATGGTCCTGATGTGCCGCATTAGGAGTCAAAACCCCCATTATGTACGAAAACGGACCTTCATGCAGGACTTCAGGGGCGTAACTGCACTTCTCGTTTTCCTGGGCCTCACCTGGGGCTTTGCTTTCTTCGCCTGGGGCCCTGTTAATCTGGCATTCATGTACCTGTTTTCCATCTGTAACTCTCTGCAGGGTAAGCGGTTTAAATGTGTAGAACTATACACAGCGACTTGGTCCAGGTGATATTTAAATCGTCTGATTACCTTTACAGCACTGAAGAGCTTTAACAGCTAAAAGGTTTAATACAGAGATGCAGCTACGATTATATAGGCTGTCTCAGTTATGATGTTACCATGGAACATTTACAGTGACATGCGTTCTGCAGCTGCACTCAAAGCTCGGCTGCAGCTGAGGAAAGCAGGTCCTCGGTACCACGGTCTTCTGAAGACTCCTTGTTTGTATTGCATTATGCAAAATTCAACCGTCTACTAAGGCCGCTTTGCAGTGTCATCAGAAAGCAGGTGGTGTGAAATGTGCTGGAGAAAACACTTTATCTGAATGATAGTAAGCTGGCAGGCCTGAGTGATGTAAGCCTTCTGGTGGGAAACTCCTTTTTGCTGATAAAACACAGAGCAGCATAAGCCATGGCAGTAAATTACTTTTAAAACACTTAAGATTCGTGCCACAGCCATCCATGGCCAGGGGTCCACAAAAGCACTCCTCCTCTGAGTGGGTAGGATGGCCCTGGCCCTCCCCCAGCACAGCGCTGGCCAGTGCAGGTGTCTGTGGGCTGATATAACAGAATTAGAAGTTAGTGTTCTCATCCAAGTGTGTGGAGTTGTCCAGTGATGTGTTAGCAGCAGTTTAAAAAGCTGTGATGTCTGGTTTCACTTCACTCAGAGGAAGCATGTCCTAGCCTTGTGTATCCGTTTGATTGGGGAAGGCCGAGGTAGCGGGTGGGTTTGGATAGGACTAAAGCGATGGAGGAGAATTGCAAAAAATCAAGAGGAAGCTTCACATTTCAAATCATATCATCATTTGATTTGCTGGACTTTGTTATAAACTGTTCTGACTCTTAAACGTGACCTGCTTTACCACTTTAATGGGGGCAGTCATGGGCTGGAGGTTAGGGAACCAGCCCTGTGACCGGAAGATCGGCGGTTCGATCCCCAGTCCGTGACTGAGGTGCCCTTGAGCAAGGCACCTAACCCCCATCTGCCCCCCGGGCGCTGTGGATAGGGCTGCCCACCGCTCCGGGCAAGTGTGCTCACTGCCCCCTAGTGTGTGTTTCACTGCGCGGATGGGTTAAATGCAGATTTAACGACCAAAGGCCTTATTTTGAGGTAAACACATTTTCTGCAATTATAACTGCATAATCTCTACATGACTATGAAATATATGGTTTAAATGACACAGAAAACGGCAAACACATAATGAAAGTCTCCAGGAGTCGAGTCACTGGTGTTACCGCGTAACTAAACTCTTATTTTGAAATGTCACACTGATGACGTCACTCAATCTCCTTTGACCTGTTTTCTGAGGATCTATGGAGAAAAGCTCATGGTGAGTCCACTGCGTCTCTCAGTTCTCAGAGATCTTCTCATTCAGCTCATGATCTCATATGAAGCTTCTAGCTGACGTCACCGGTGTGACCGACTTTATTCTGAGGTCACTGTGAAAAAATAGAAACACAAATGGATTAAATTCCATATTTTAGTGGACGTTCCCTGATGGACGGCGTGTGGTTTGATGTTCTGTAAAATGCATTGATCATTAAAAATGTCTCTGGTGTTTCCTTTATTATGAGGAACACCGATGACGGTCAGGAACACCAGAGACTCCTATGGAGAGTTTGTATAGATGTTTCTGTAGAACGACCCTGCCTCATTTCTTGGCTGTATTCAGCAGCTCCTTCTGATTGGATCCGTCTTAGTGTAGCAGGGTAGAAATCCAACCTCTCTGGACCTCAGCCTAGCTGCTGGAATTCAGCCAGAAGTAAACAGCATTTTACTGCCAGAAACACTCCATATGACCTCCTGTAGGCTAATTAAGAAAAGCAGCTGTGGCTGGGCTCAGTTTCTGTGCATCGTCTGTTGCATTAAGAAATGGTGGGTTGAAGTGGGTAAACCAAAACCTTCCTGGTTTTCCACAGGATTCTTCATCTTTGTGTTCTACTGTGCTGCGAAGGCGAATGTCAGGAACCAGTGGAGGACGTACCTGTGCTGTGCAGATTGCAGTCTCCAGGGAATCTCAGGTGTGTTGAGTGCTTTATGGTTTTTTTTTTTGTTCTTGCTGAGTGAAACTAATAGCCGATTTAGACGTTGTTGTTGATTACATTGAGTGTGGGTTCCCTTTGGAGTTTACACTGCAGTTTGTGGCCTCTTTCCAGAAAGAATGCATAAGGTCTTCAGTGGAGTCCCCTTTATCTCCTCATCACGACCCAAGATGTCTTTCAGCACCCCAAAGACTCTTCACAGTGGACCTGAAGGATCAAGACAAAGCATATCACTTCACCCCAGTGAGTGTTGTCAGTGTTCCTGTCCCTCAAGCTGTTCCTCTTTAATGAGTCAAAGTCCAGTCCTGATGGGCCTCCTCGACAGCCACAACTGGTTCACTCATCAGAGATTAAAATGAACCATCTGTTAGTCTAGGCTTCACTTTATATCGAGCGGTGTTGCACTGCTTCATTTTAAACATGAATAATCAAGGCTATGATTTTAAGCTTTAGGCTGGTTTTGATGTGGTGAAACTTTCATGCAACTTGTTGCATGTTGTGAGTCGTCTGCAACATAATTTACATGCAACTTATGTAAATTTTTTTAAGTTACTTATTTAAGGTACAAAATTGGACCTTAAAACCACTGCTGTACCTTTTGAGGGTACGTTTACATTGTTTGTACCTTGGTGAACCAGTCATGTACCTACATGGTACCTTTTTATTTCTAACAGTGTACTGCAGCAAAAAGGGGACACATTCCCTGTAAATACCCTTTGATATGAGAGGGAATGTTGGATGAGCAAGCATCTACAACCCTTTGGGTGAATAGTGCACGTGTAAGTGTGATATGTTTGGCTCAAGTCCTGCTTGGATCCATGATCCTTCAAGCTGAGTGGAGGCTGGCTGAGCAACACGGTTTCTGATGACCGTATTGTGAACGAGTGTCTTTGTCTGACTGTTTACGTTCACGTGTTCATTTACAGGTTTCACCATGTATAAGACTTGACGAGGCCTAATCCTGTTGTGTTTTTTGTAGGGAATGAACATGCTGAGACATTGACCACTGTGGTGCCCAGCTCGGACTGTGCTGGTTGGCACTGAGGCCGGAGACACCACGACCTACAGTTAACCATGTGCTTGCTTAGATTTGGACTATTTGTGAGGGAAACCTTTGGTCGATCTGCATACGGTCACATATGAGGGATTTAAGTCTGTAGACACGGATCCTGATTAATCGATACGAACGCCGGTTACACCGTGGACTAAACAGCTCGAGCTCTTATTTGTGTGGTGATTCTGTAAAAGGTACTGAGGTGTGCTCACAAGGGCTTGGATGCAGCTGCCTGTAAAGTTAAACTGCAATGGAAAATGTACAAAAAAAAATGAAATATGTAAAATACTAGATGAAGTAAAAGTATAACAGGATTGGTTAATGAGATTCCAGTCATTATGTATAATTATAAAAGGCTATGTATATACTATGATTTTTTTTATTTATTATAGGTCAAATAGAATTATTGTAGACAGACAGACAGACAGACAGACAGACAGGTGACAAATCAAAGGAAAAATCAACATTAATTGTGAGGTGTTTGGCCACCAGGAGCCACCGGAAAAGCTTCAGTGCACATGGGTTAAGTCCCTGGAACTGAGAACACTAGAGGGATGGAACACCATTCTTCCAAAAGATATTCCCTCAAGTGGTGAAGAGCAAACCCACTGGCCTGAAATCTCTCAGATGTTCCACTGGGTTGGGATCTGGTGTCAGAGAAGGTCATAACGTTTGGATTTACAACGTTTTCATACTCAACCCATTCAGTGACCCCCTGTGCTCTGTGGTAAGGGGCATTTGAAGAGACCACTCCCTTCAGGATGGAAATGTTTCACACAGTCAGAAGAACTTTGGGTTGATTTTCAGGGACCCTTTCCTCTGAGGGGACAGGTGGAAAGAAACCAGGTAGCCACCGGACCCCTGCATTACAGGTTTACGTCACACATGCACTTACGGTGTAGAATTGTGGTGAAGGGACAGTCGTCTGACCCAGGGCCAGCTCTAGCCTTTTGGGTGCCCTAGGCAGGATTTTTGGGGGGGTCCCATCTTGCTGGCTGATATGCTGTAAATTCAGAGGCAGGCTAAAACGTTTTACCACCAGCTGTCCGAATTATATTCATATATACCTTTTTAATTTGTGTATTGCTGATGATGCTCAGTTTAAAGTATAGATAACCATCTCGGGGTTCTAGATCCAGGGATCCGTCTCACCACGTGGTACTTTTTGCTTATCCAGCTAACTCTTGGGTTTATTTTGATCTTACCCCGGTGGCAAAGGCGACAGGTGTGCTTTTCTAAAGCACTGTTACCTCACAGCAAGAGGGGCCTGGGTTCGATTCCCTGGCCGGGCGACCGGGATCCTTTGTTCTCCCTGTTTCCTCTGGGTGCTCCGGTCTCCTCCTGCAGTCCAAAGACATGCAGTCAGGCCAAGTGGAGATACTAAATTGCCCCTGAGTGTGAATGTATATGTCTGTGTTTTGCCCTGTGCTGGACTGGCAACCTGTCCAGGGTGTTTCCTGCCTTCTCATTGACAGCTGGGTTAGGCTCCAACCCCATAGACCCAGGAGGATAAGTGGCTTAGATTGTGTGTGTGTGTGTGTGTGTGTGTGTGTGTGTGTGTGTGTGTGTGTGTGAGATTTTTCTCCTTTTTGATGTCTCCTAGTGTTTCATGTGATGGGTTGTACATCATAAATATCACCTTTTTATGAGGATTAATCACAGCCTGAGTGTCTGAACCTGAATTCGCAGAGAAAGTTGGTAACTGCGGTTGTTTTTCGGCGTTTGTGAAGCTGAAAGCCTCAGTGACCACAGGGCCAAGTTCAGCAGACACTGGGTTCCTGACTACTACAGCATATCCAAACCTAACAAGTGGTTGACTTGTTTTACAAAGACAGTTAACAACTTTCTCTATTAATCCAGGTTTAGATACTCGGGTTGTGATTCACACATGAACGCGTTGCGTCTGACAAACAGCCACTTGCGTGAAACATGAGGAGTAGAGTGGCTGATTTATATTTTCAAAGAAGAAAAATGAAATCTATGTAAAATGTAGGACATAAAAATGTATTTAAAAAAACTGTCAGTCCCTGATTGGTCAGAAGCTCACGCTGATGGGTCCAAGAAACCAGTCCAGGAAATCCAGGGTAAGATGGATCTAAGCTTAGTCAGCTGGCTAAGCAGGAAATCCTGCTTTGTTAGACAGACCTCTGATCAACTCCAACAGATGTGTACATTCTTGTTTTCCCCCCTCACTCAAACATCTTGGACAACACAACGGTGCAGTAATAACCCAGAAATGTTAGGGGGCCCCCTGGCGCCTGCAGATGCTGCTTAGGCAGATCCGGCACTGATTAGAACCTTATTTTTTCCTCATCTCTAGAACAGTGTGAACTCTCAAAGGTGCCAGTGTTTGTAACGAGGGTTCAATGTTCTGCAACCTTCTATACTGTAACACTAATATTACTGTGATGTCCATCTGTTCGTCAGTCCTACGACCTGCCTTGACATTTTCAGTCACCTTGCCGTTTTCCCGTTTATACCGCACTAAGGCATGAGCATCACTGATTGTGGTCAAAAGCGCTCAGTCTTATGTGCTGATGTTCTTCCCATTTGTCACCTTGGTCACTGTTTCTGTTCTACCATTAGCCAGTCGAGCGGTCTTTGTGACTGGAGCTCCTGCCATCTGGGCCCCAGTGATGAATCTTTTTCAAAGTCACTAAGACGTTTTCCTCTTGATCCGAAATTGAGGCCAAGTGGACCCGCTCAGCGTTTTACCTGCCACAGAGCGTAATTAGATTTTTACCGCTTAATTAAGTCAGACTTCTCCTTTAATTTCTCACTCATCTGTATGTACTTTATTACTGTAACGTTCAGAGTGCGACCGATATATAACCATGTATGAGTGTATAAATAAATCAAATAAAACACGTCTCGGAATGTTCATTTACATGTTAAGACTTCTGCACACGGACACCACACACTCTTCTCACAGCCCCTCCACACACCACACACTCTTCTCACAGCCCCCTCCACACACCACACACTCTTCTCACAGCCCCTCCACACACCACACACTCTTCTCACAGCCCCCTCCACACACCACACACTCTTCTCACAGCCCCCTCCACACACTCTTCACACAGCCCCCTCCACACACCACACACTCTTCTCACAGGCCCCTCCACACACAGACACCACACACTCTTCTCACAGCCCCTCCACACACCACACACTCTTCTCACAGCCCCCTCCACACACCACACACTCTTCTCACAGGCCCCTCCACACACGGACACCACACACTCTTCTCACAGCCCCCTCCAACACGGACACCACACACTCTTCACACAGCCCCCTCCACACACCACACACTCTTCTCACGGCCCCCTCCACACACTCTTCACACAGCCCCCTCCACACACCACACACTCTTCTCACAGGCCCCTCCACACACGGACACCACACACTCTTCTCACAGCCCCTCCACACACCACACACTCTTCTCACAGGCCCCTCCACACACCACACACTCTTCTCACAGGCCCCTCCACACACAGACACCACACACTCTTCTCACAGCCCCCTCCACACACTCTTCTCACAGCCCCCTCCAACACGGACACCACACACTCTTCTCACAGGCCCCTCCACACACGGACACCACACACTCTTCTCACAGGCCCCTCCACACACGGACACCACACACTCTTCTCACAGGCCCCTCCACACACGGACACCACACACTCTTCTCACAGCCCCTCCACACACGGACACCACACACTCTTCTCACAGCCCCCTCCACACACCACACACTCTTCTCACAGGCCCCTCCACACACGGACACCACACACTCTTCTCACAGGCCCCTCCACACACGGACACCACACACTCTTCTCACAGGCCCCTCCACACACGGACACCACACACTCTTCTCACAGCCCCCTCCACACACCACACACTCTTCTCACAGCCCCCTCCACACACAGACACCACACACTCTTCTCACAGCCCCTTCTAAGCACCAACACACACCAATAGATATAAAATCAGTTCAGCCTTAGATTCGTTGATGCATCCACATAAACTATAGGATTATTTCTGTAATAAACAAGTAAAAATATGCACACGCATGAATTAAAAAACAACCACCACCACTGTAAACAACATTCCTTACAATCTGCAGCAGTGACAAAGCACTAGATGTACTGTTCGTGTCCAAAGAAGACTCCAGAAATTCACACACACTATTAATCTCACCAGCATGGTCGACTCTTGCTGTCCGTGCCAGGCCGAACGTAATTCAGTGCTTCGTTAAGTTTGTTTGAGCAGCAGATCAGTGCTGATTTGTGCTGGCAGGTCCTGTCAGGTTACCATACATACAGCCTTATAAAACTAATCATCTTGTGCAACATAATATCCTGGAGACATCAGCTGATCAGGAGTACAGGGACCAGTAGATGATGTTGAACAGCAGGTAGGCCACAGGGAAGATGATGCGAGAGTACGAGTCGATCATGTAGCTGTTACTCATGATGAAGTTGATGTTGTGACGAACGGAGCGTTTCCTCCAGAGCCTGGTGCCCTCGGTGGGCGGCGGCTCAGCAGACGAGTTTCTGGGCGGGGCGGCCTGCTCAGTGCTGGGAGTGGTCGGCAGCTCCGGGAAAGGTGAGAGATCAAGCTCGTTGTCATGGAAACAGCCGTCATATGCCATAGCCTGGGTTGCATCATAAGACACTGGTAGCTGTTATGAGAAACACAGAAATACACATGGTGGTCATTTCTTTTGTGTTAACAGCCTGAAAAAGAAGCGCATTGGTCAGTTCACACTGAGTGCCTTTTGACAAGGGGAAGTCCACCGATCTTATTCACATCTCTGCATAGCTCAGTCCTTGAGGTCTAACTGGTCATTCTGAGTGGTTTGATGTGAAACACGCCATTTTAGAGAAACTTCGAGTCACAATGCCTCACAGTGGTGGTGATAGGAACCAGACATCTGAAGAGTTTAACACCTCTAAAAGTGAGTGACCCACAACCTCAACCTCCACATTTCACCTCTGCATTTAACCCATCCGTGCAGTGAAACCCCACACACACACACACATACACACACACATATATATATACACACACACACACACTAGGGAGCAGTGAGCAGACTTGCACGGTGCAGTAGGCAGCCCTATCCCAGGGAATGATTGGGGGTCAGGTGTCTTGCTCAAAGACACCTCAGTCACGTACTGTCGGTTCAGGGGATCACAGGGCCGGTTCCCTGACCTCCAGCCCATGACTGCCCCACAGAAGCTCCCTCACAGAAAGCCGTTACATGAAATGGTTGTGAATACGTGCGGAGATGCTGTTGTATAGTAGTTCTGAGAAGATTAAACATATGGTCTTGAAAAAATTTGGCCATTTTTTATAATTAATTCATAGCGGAGAGGTGCACACAAAGCTGTGAGGAAAGGAGTCTTCAAAGAAAAGTTTCTTCTATCAGATTGATCTGTTTTACCATCATCGACATTATATATAAAACTCAGACGCATGTAGGTACACTGGGGGTTTGGACCACAAATAAAAACAATACAGTGCTTTTTCATGCGCTCTAATGATTATATTTGCTAGGAGACATTGTGACCAAGGGTTCCTCTCCTCACCACTGTAAAGAAATCTGAGTCGGTTCCTCTAGAATGATTTCACATCCAAATGCTCCAGAAGGCTTATTGCATTGTTTCTGTTAGAAATATTCAAACATTTTGAAAAACCGGTGGAATTCCCCTTTAAGCATTTTCTAGTCGTGTGTCTGACGGAACAGACTGTAATCAGTGTTTCCGGATCCGTGTTGTGTGTAAACTCCACAGAGATCCAGTCAAGACACTTCCACATTACACAGAGTTCAAAACTATATTTAAAACTCATTCGTGTGCAAAGTTTGGTCGTCCCTGGTCAATTGACATGTTTTGCTGCATTTTAAAGTGAAAGTAAATGTGTACAGGATGTGAAAATCAACATCTGAGGGGTTTTTCAAACTTTTGTATTTTAATAATTTAATAAAATCTGTTTTATCCAATTGCGATGGACTGGCAACCTGTGCAGGCTGTATCCTGATGACCGCTGGGATGGGCTCCAGCACCCCCCCCCCCCACCCCCCCGCGCCAACGGCCATGAGGGAGAGGCGGCTTAGAAAGTGTGTGTGTGTGTGTGTGATATTCACTGATGGTGATGGGAGCTATAGGTTGCGACCCACACAGATCTGAGTTTTTATATGTAATGTTTATATTGATAAACCAGTGACTAGACAACACGCGGACTATTTTGCCTTACAGAGGCCTGCATGTGCCTCACCACCCTGAATTAATCTTAAATATGCTTTAGGCCAAAATCTTGTTGCAAACCAACTGGAACCATTTCCTGCCACAGCTTTCTGTGAGGCGCCTTTTTACAGGCATTAAACGCTTTGGATGTCTGGTTCCCATCAAAACCACTAGGTACAATTCTGACTCACTGGGTTCTGCCAGAACAGAGCATTTCACGTCAAACCTCTCTGAATGGCTTCTACATCTTAACTAGTTAATCATACAGCACATCTGAAGAACTTCCCCTTCAAATCTCGGTTCCTGAGTGCACCGCCTGACAACCACCAGTAGATGGCGACAAAGCCACAGTGGAGACAAACATGAAACTGGAAATCTTATAAATATTAAATCATCTAAAAACATATGAAGAAATGATTGACGGTCACACTGAAGGGTCAGGACCTTTCCCCTCTTGAGCTTCTTCATCTCCTCCACGGTGGTGAAGTAGTTCACGGCAGCATATTCAATGACGGACAAGAAGACGAACAGGAAGCTCGCCCACAGGTAAATGTCCACCGCCTTCACATAGGACACCTGAGGCATGGATGCTGAGACGCCCGTGATGATGGTGGACATGGTCAACACGGTGGTGATGCCTGCGTAGAGGAAAAGACAGAGGGTGATTTAGATCTTTCAGAAGTTCAAAAGTTCATAAACACAAAACTTCTTCATTGTTTGATCTTTCATGGTATCATATACAGTCATGTGCAAAAGTTTGGGCACCCCTAGCCAAAATTCGTTGCTTGTTTTTTGATTTTTTACAAGTGGAAATAAGTTAATAGATCCTCAACAAAGAGCAAACGTATTTATTCATTTGACCAGAGGCGCCCAAACTGAAGGCCGTATATCTCCACATCGCTGCTGTGGCCCTAAAACACCTGGAAATTTGCAAACCAACCATTCCAAGACGTTTCCAAGGTGGGCTGGTGTGTTTCAGACCCTGAATGCACTAAACTCCATGTTATTGTGGGAGTCCACACTGTAGTATAATACAGGTCTGATTTACAGACCTGGTGTAAATTACAGCCATCTGATATCACATGCAGTGGCCCCAGAAAGTATTTGGACACTTTATTCTGAGTTCATGATCCCATCAATCTCGACGACACCACTGTGAGATAAACAGCCCCAGACGTTGATGTTTTCCACCACTGTGCTTCACAGCGCCCCTGTGTGGTTGGAATGTTCTCCTGGCTTTCTCCACACAAAGGATCAACCATCAGTCTGACGATCTGCCATCAAGCCATGATACGGCCTAAAGAACTTCACTGAAGTGTCCAGGTACTTTTTGGGGTCACTGCATGTGGCCTCAGACTTGCATGTGTTTGTTGTGTCCATGCTGATCACAGTAAGAGCTTTATTAGATTTTCCGCGGTGGCTGTAGTTCACACCAGGTCTGTAACTCAGAGCTGTGATATCCCACAGGTGGGTCTCCAGTGTGGACTCACACAATAACGTGGAGCTCAGTGCATGCAGGTCAGTCTTTGTGCAAGTCTTTGTCACAATAGCCTCAAACACACAGCCCGAAACTCAGGTCCTCATGTTTCACTTCCTTCTCCTTGTTTTTCTGTTTGGTCACATCAGCCAGTGGCGCTTTATGGAGTCAGCTCACTCGGCAGGCTCGAACACGTGGGACCAGGACCTTCACTCTGCCAGTAGCATCAGGTCAAACATTACCTTATACAGACAGCAGGGGGCTTCGGGCACTTGCTGTCACTCTGATTCTCTCTCTCTCTGTCTGTCTGTCTCTCTCTCTCTCTCTCTCTCTCTCTCTCTCTCTCTGTCTGTCTGTCTGTCTGTCTGTCTGTCTGTCTGTCTGTCTGTCTCTCTCTCTCTCTGTCTGTCTGTCTGTCTGTCTGTCTGTCTGTCTCTCTCTCTCTCTCTCTCTCTCTCTCTCTCTCTGTCTGTCTCTGTCTGTCTGTCTGTCTGTCTCTCTCTCTCTCTCTCTCTCTCTGTCTGTCTGTCTGTCTGTCTGTCTGTCTCTCTCTCTCTCTCTGTCTGTCTGTCTGTCTGTCTGTCTCTCTCTCTCTCTCTCTCTCTCTCTCTCTCTCTCTCTCTCTCTCTCTCTCTCTCTCTCTCTCTCTCTCTCTCTCTGTCTCTGTCTGTCTGTCTCTCTCTCTCTCTCTCTCTCTCTCTCTGTCTCTGTCTGTCTGTGTCTCTCTCTCTCTCTCTCTCTCTCTCTCTCTCTGTCTGTCTGTCTGTCTGTCTGTCTGTCTGTCTCTCTCTCTCTCTCTCTCTCTCTCTCTCTCTCTCTCTCTCTCTCTCTCTGTCTCTCTCTGTCTCTCTCTCTCTCTCTCTCTCTCTCTCTCTCTCTCTCTCTCTCTCTCTCTCTCTCTCTGTCTCTCTCAATAGTAAATCTTTACATCTTTTAGCTTTTCTGTAGGAATGTTGGTATACGTACAAAACCTCGTATCTCCAAACTGGTAACTTTACAGAAGGAAGAAATCTACTTTACTTTTAATGCAAATCAATGGAAGCAGAAATATTTCCATGTCATTTTTTTCACAATGTAAGGAACAGGAACTGTCAAAAACAGGAAAAACACAAAAATGAAGATACGAGGTTTTGTTCTGACAGCCGTGATATACAGCACTCTCCAAATTATCGGCACCCCTCGTTAAGATGTGCTGTCAGGCTTCTAATAATTGTATTATTTTTTTTAAAATAGGGCAAAAAAGCCCAACGTTTAATTCAAGTGCATTTATTCAGTGGGAAAAATGAAATTATCTGTGCCACAATTATTGGCACCCCTGATGTTAATACTTTGTACAACCTCCTTTTGCCAACAAGACAGCGCTTAATATGGGAGAACACAGAGAGAGGGATCTTCCACTACTCCTCTCTGCACAGTGTCTCTAAATCCGGGGTCCTGGGTCCTCTCCTGTGCACTCTCCTCTTCAGCTCACCCCACAGGTCTTCAGTTGGGTGGAGGTCTGGGGGCTGAGATGGCCATGGGAGGAGCTTGATTTTGTGTCTGAACCGTTTTTGTGTAGATCTGGCCACGTTTAGGGTCATTATCTTGCTGAGAGACCCAGTGATCTTCAGCTTTCGGGCAGAGGCCACCAGATTTTGATTTAAAATGTCCCGGTATTTCAAAGAGTTCATGCTGCCATGGACCCTAACAAGGTTCCCGGGGCCTTCGGCAGAGAAACAGGCCCACAGCATCACCGCCCCCCCCCCCCCCCCCCTCCCCCCGTACTTCTCCCGTGAGGTGCTTTTCCGCTTACTCGTCTTTTGTGTTACACCAGACGCACTTAAGAGTGTTTGTTGCCAACAAGCTCTATCTTGGTCTCATCTCAGCCTCCCAGACAGCTTGTTGGCATGTAGATGGCGCCTGATGGTTGTTATGGAGACTTTGGGACCCCAAGCTGCTGCTCTTTGATGCAGCTCTCTAACAGTGAGCTTTGGAGAACTTCTTACTTCTCTTCCCGTCCTCCTCGCTGAGCGTGGTGGAGAGATGACCCTGCGTCCTCGTCCAGGCTGGCCCGCCACTGTTCCAGTTGTTTTAAACTTCTCGATGATTCCTCTGACCGTAGATGTGGGCAGGTGGAGGCAAATGCCTGACTGATGAAGGCCAACACACCTGACTCGAACGGTGCGTTCTCTCGTCTTTCCCATGTGGAAGAGTGGATTAGAGGAATAGGCCTCTGTGTCACGTCATATCTTATACCCCAGGGAAACAGGAAGTGATGAATTACAAATTAAAGGTTCCGAGATACTCTGATCAACTTTATAAACCACAGTAGAAATGACAGAAATGCTTCAATTACATCCATTTTCTAGGAATTGTTAGGGGTGCCAATAAATGTGGAACAGGTGATTTTATGAAAAATGAATGATTTCTTAGTCAGGGAATTTTTTCTATAAATTCAGTTAAATGTGACACTTTTCTACAATTTTCAGGGAGATTATGCTTCTGAATTAATTTAAGGCTTTTAACACGTCTTAACGAGGGGTGCCAGTAATTGTGGAGGGTGCTGTACATTTTTGCTGGCTTTGTTGCCACAGTTACCTTTTATGTTTTGTGTATATATGAATATACACTGTGTATATAAAACCGAAAAGAATCATAACTTTGTAAAAAAAAAAAAAAAGATTTAACATTTTAAAAATTCAGAATTCTTTCATTATTCTAGGTAAAATTGAACATAAATCTTTTATTTTTAGGTCAGATGGCTCTCAGGTGGATTCACCTACTGAGCAGAGGTGTTTTGCACAAAACTGTGGAGAGCCTGCCAGCTTGACTCCATGATGTCATTATAGCGAATGTACTTAGAAATTCTGTTGTGAATGTAAAGATTTCAACAATTCTACACAGCTTGTGAGAAATTTCAATTAAATTAGAAAAGAATGCAGAATGAACTCATTAGCACTGGTTATGTTAGATTTTAGACCCTACTGTATTGAATCGGTGATTTCGCCTCTTATTTTTCTGCCTTTGCAGAAAATCACGTGTTTTTTCTGACACTTCACGTTATTTTTATGTGAAGAACCTTTACTGTTGTCAGATGTGAAAATGTGTGATCATGTGCTGTTTCAGGGCCACAAGATCACATTTTTATATATTTAAAGTGATTTTTTTCAATGCCCCTGAGTTTGTTCATCCCAGTCTACACACAGATCTACAGATACTACAGGACTTTAGTCCATCGTACCTGATGAAATTTCAAATCTCCTGCCATTTTAAAATAAAGCATAAGTTTATCACCTGTTTGGGAGGAAATGGCATTGCAGAGAGCTTAGAACAAGTTTATCTGCTTCTGGTAACAAGTAATCAGTGTAATCAGTGTAATCAGTGTAATCAGTGTAAATCCGGTTACTTATATTTTGGAGTTCATAGGAAGATTTTCTACATGTTAATATTTTAGCTGAAAGCATGTAAAACATCACCAACACACAGTACACGTTCTTCACTGCATGACCAGTAATAATCGACATATACCAAAAAAATGTGGCCTAAATCATGTTGTACTCAGCATAAGGTGACGGGGTCGACAGTTTTCCAGAAAGCTGACATTTTAGCAATTTTTCAATTTAAAATATATGAATAATTTGTAGATGTAATTAATGAGTCAAATATTTAGATTTAAATTTATTGCACAAACATTCATTTGCAAAAATGTTTTTCCTGTTTATTGTTTTCATAAGTGCGAGTTCAGAAAGTGGGGACTGAACATTGTACAGATCCACTCTACCTATCAAGTGTGTGTGTGTGTGTGTGTGTGTGTGTGTGTGTGTGTATAAATACATACACCACAAAGCAATTTCTGACATGCGCTGCTGAGTAATGCCCGCATGCGCTCCAGTGAATGGACCTTAATGGCAGCAGGTGGATTGACGAACAGCAGTAAAACTACTCATGGCAACATCTACTACACCAGTATTTCAGTAGAAGGCAATAGCCGTGGCTGATGTAGTAGTTATTAGTTTTACAGGTATCACAAATAAGCCGCACAACACACTGTACAAACTATAAAACACGCTAAAGTTAGCCTTTCACCTGAAGTCAGGCTTCTACTCATCTGCCGCTGTGCCGTCAGTTACAGGTTGGCTGGACTAACATTTAGCTTTGGTTTAGCCTTTATCACAGCAGCCCACTAACTGGGCCTGTGTGTCCACTAGCCCCACTGGCACCTCTGTTGGTCAGCTGCATCACACAGCAGTGTCTCAACTTGTATCCATCCAGCCAAGAACAGCAGGACACGACTAATGTTTACTGAACTGCAGAGTCTGACACTCGGAGATGAGTGTACAGGACACACTGATCAGACGAAGCAACATTTAGCACCGTTTGTTCTGAGCCAGAGAAGCCGCACAATAAAATGTTTTACATTCAGCAGTTACACCTAGTTCTTAGTATTAATTACATTAAGTAACAGTAAATACTGACTGAATATACAGGGAGATTCACTTGAAAGAGGCCCCGTATATTCTGTAATAAGTCTCTCTGGGATGAATCAATCTGAACCAAACAACGTGCAATGAGCTCCTCAGTATATGGAGTTTCCAACAAGGCGTCGTGTGAGGCTGTAGCTCTTCTCTCCAGTCTAATAGACGGTGACGTCATTTTAAACCCTTATAATAAAAGAAGCTGAACTCAGTTTGTTTTTCTACTGAAAGTCGACCCGTTTTTCCCCAAATCTGGGCTCTAAACTATAAACAGACGGCGTCTCTTCAGCGATCTGCTCTGGAAACATCACTTTTAGAGAATAACACAAAGAGCGGCCGAGATTTTTGGCTTTCAGCAGTAAATTGTGAGCGTGTAGTGAAATGTGGAGATCAGAAAACACACGTTCTGATAATTTGAGGAGCTTTTACTAAATAAATAAATAAATAAATAAATAAATAAATAAATAAATAAAATTAGCATTTATTTCACACAGTTACTGAATAATTTGCCTAATGATTTGATCATGTAAATTTAGATGGACAAACCGAAACATCCCCTGGAGAATAAGGGGTTAAACTGATAGTAATAGCAATGTGTCTGAACAAATGTGTCCCTATGTGAATGAGTATGTGAGGTCGATGATGTTGGTTTGCAGAAATGGCAACATTTTTACTGACCTATTAATACAGGGTTAAAAAGCGAGGCGATACCTAAGGAGACTCTGGCTGGGACGGCCCTCCTGTCGATCCAGAAGGAGACCCAAGACAGCATGACCATGAGCATGGTGGGAAAGTACGTCTGCAGCATGAAGAAAAAAATGTGCCTCCTGAGGATGAAGTTGATGTAGAGTCTGTTATACCAGCCTGAGAGAGAGGAAGAGGCAGGAGAGGAAGAAGATTTATCACCCTGAACGGAGGAAATGGAAACACAGCTCAGTCAGACAGAGGCAGATGGGAGACTCAAGTCAGTTCAAGCATAAAACGTAAACCAGCAGCAGTAAAAACAGTAAAAATGCTCAGTCATGAGACACAGAGAGTCTGTGGAGTGTGGAGCAGCACACAGTAACAGAGGGAGTGCTTCACTTGAATCCTGCTACATAACACTGATATAAACATGCCATAAGCATCTCATTAGTAGTCATGACACATTTTCTTCAGTAGTACAGACAGAAAACGTGCCCCATAGTGATCTTTGAGTCTCGGTTATGCGTTACTGCCAGTGACGGCCAATCAGATCCATAATTACCTACAAATACTGCATCATAATGTACACCGGTCAGGCGTAACATCCTGACCACCTCCTTGTTTCTACGCTCACTGTCCACTTTATCAGCTCCACTGACCGTATAGCTGCACTCTGTAGTTCTACAGTTACAGACTGTAGTCCATCTGTTTCTCTGATACCCTGTTCTTCAGTGGTCAGGACCCCCATGGACCCTCACAGAGCAGGTACTGTTTGGGTGGTGGGTCATTCTCAGCGCTGCAGTAACACTGACGTGGTGGTGTTGGTGTTAGAGTGTGTTGTGCTGGTCTGAGTGGATCAGACACAGCAGTGCTGCTGGAGTTTTTAAACCCTGCGTCCACTCACTGTCCACTCTATTAGACACTCCTACCTTGTCGGTCCACCTTGTAGATGTAAAGTCAGAGACGACAGCTCATCTGCTGCTTCAGTGGTCACAGGACGCTGCCCACAGGACGCTGCCCACAGGACGCTGCCCACAGGACGCTGTTGACTGGATGCTTTCGGTTGGTGGACTGTTCTCAGTCCAGCAGAGACACTGAGGTGTTTAAAAACTCCAGCAGCACTGCTGTGTGTGACCCTGGACAGGTCGCCAGTCTGTTGCAGAACTGCAGCCACAGTAACTGCTATAAATAACATGACAAATCCTTCTAGCGCGCTCCATCTGCCACGGCACCTTTATAGCACAGTTATTTCTAAGTTATAGCAGGGTTCAAGTAAAGGGGCCACCTTAGAAGGTAAGAAACCTGTGCGGTCCTGTGGTGGAGACTACTCTGTGTAAAAGGATGAGAAGGCGCTTCTGGCTGCTGTTTACTGCTCTGTTAAATTACAGACGTGGAAAGTTTTAATGTAAGCAGTTATTCTTAACTACTTTTTAACAAGTAAACTGTTAAACTTTTAAATCACGATGGCATTTCTTCTCTTTGCTTATACGTTTTCGATTATGTGTGAGTGCCTTCTGGCAAACTAATACAGCTAAGCCAACACTAGCCTGCTGGCAGTAAGAGTTCATGACGTGATTAAATCAGTAAAATTGGATTTCCTATCTGAATATTAAGTATTTACTCTAAATTTGACTTATTCTTACCTGAATTATATGTTGTATTGTATATTGTAATATACTGAATTGGTTGGTTAGTGTAGTGGGTAACACCTTTGCCTTCTACACTGTAGACTGGGGTTCAGTCTCCCACCTGGGTAAACACCCTACACTACACCAATAAGAGTCCTTGGGCAAGACTCCCAACACCGCCTTGGCGTTTCTGTGTAAAATGATCAGATTGTAAGTCGCTCTGGAGAAGAGCGTCTGCTAAAAAATGTAAATGAATAACATTTTTAATTAATCCTTTTTCCTTCAAACGATTTCTTATGACAGCAGCTTGCTAACTTAAAGAAAGACTTCATAGAAGTCATATATTCAACCAGCCAAGACGAACGTGGTGTCTGAAGTTCACTTCTTTGCTCTGAAGCTACAAGGTTAATGCATTTAATGGTTAAAGGAAGCTCCTGTCTCAAATTCCAGTCGACCTGATTTAACGTAAAGGGAAATTGTGTAAATTGGACATTTTGATAACCTGTTGCTTAAGTAGGGAGTGCTCCAGTACTCTTTCCACCGCTGTAATCTTCCTCATTATTCCAGGCAGGAATGCTGTGAAATCAGGGTGAAGGCGAAAGCTGCTTTTTGTCACACTGAGGCCTGTTTTACCATTTATCTCATGGTGATTCCAGGACGTGGCTGGCCGATATCAGCGAGCATCAAAAAGCAACTTCTACCTAGAGTCCCTCCCAGCAGTCCTGTGGTCATACATGCCAACAGGATAGACAAAATAGTGGACACAGGGGCCAATAGGAGGAAGCACATACCCGTACTGCTGTAGAAGGCTAGCCCGTAGGAAGGTTGGAATTCTTCAATAAAAAACTGCGAGAGTACGATCTCGTCAGTCCTTAATGAATCGTTCCCATTCTTCCAGTAGAGCATGAGGTCGTTTTCATTGTATGCGTCTTCAAGAGAGCACAGAGGGGGAGGACAGGGGGTGGACAGAGGTGAGACGGGTGACTCTCCTTGAAGATGCATGGGCAGCAACCGTCAGAGGAGAGACGGCAGAGCCCTGCACAGTCTGGCTCTCTAGCCGTCTCTCTTCTGAAGCTGAGGACCATGCGCTTTACGTGTTGGGTGTTGTGTGGAGAGGTGGATGAAGTTCACAACCCATGTCATGGAGTTAAAGTCGAGACCCCCAAGGTAAAATATTCCTCCAGTAAAAGTAGAAGTTCCTCCCTTTAGACCTCCACTGGAGTAAAAGTACTAAAGTATTTACCTTCAAATGTACTTAAGTATAAAGTAAAAGTACTAAAAGAGTAATTCTGGCTCTGATGTCCTGTTATCATTTTTATAACCAGACTGGCTTCATGAACTCATTTCAGGTGAAAGTCCTCCAGCGTCTCTCTTGGTAAACCAGTCTTTTAACCTCAAATGTTAAGAAATTTTTGAGTGGCACTGTTTAGTGACGGGTGCCTAGAAACAGCAACTTAATCAGTATCTACTAGTTTATTAATGTTAGTTAAAAGTTACATAACAGTTAATTTTGCATTAATAATTTAGAAGATGACATACAAATAAAACCAGAAATGCTTTTATAAATGAACAATACATCTTTATTAATACATTAATTGGACTTGTGACTTTATAATGCTTTTTGTTTGCCTGATGGTAAATAATGATTAACACCAGCTTGATATGAGATTTCACCCCTTCTCCTCGCCCGCAGGACCAAAAGTCAACTTTTATTATGTTAATTCACAGAGAAGCACTGAGGCAGCAGCTCTGTGGTGCAACCAGAAACTACAAATATATAAATATATATTATACTGATTGTTGATTGTTGTTGTTGTTGTTGTTGTTAGTGTAATATCTTCATATCATTATCATCAGTATAAATTGGTGCACACAGGAAAAATGTGTGCATCACCAAGTAGTAAATTATCCTGTCTTAAATGACTGCATAGACTAAAAGACATTAAGACATTTCATTTATAATTATTATGGCATTTATGAATTATGTTTATGCAACAAAGTAAATTCTTAATATTAAAGTTATTTATAATTGATGAAATATGTAGTCATTGTTAAGAAACTACAGTTAAGAAATGAATTATCCATATGTCACCATGTAAATGGTTAATAATTCAAACAGAACTATTATTAACAGCATTAATAAAGTATTAGATAATGATTAAGTTGCTGGTTATTAGGGAATGTTATTATAAAGTGATGCGTAGTTTTCTGAATCAGTTAAACCAGGTGGCTAACAAGGTGAGATTTTATTTTAGAATTGTCAGAAACACATAATTAAAATTAAATACGTAATTTTGAGATGAATAGATTACGACTAACATTCTCCTCAAATTAGCGATGTAATTAGATCAGATTTTAAATGATAAATGGTCACTATAAAGCTGTTTAGCAGATTCTCCATAAGGGGGTCCTATTATCAATTAAAAATCACTTTGTGTGCATCATGGAAAAAGAGGAAACCCACACCAGCAGGATATGACAAACGCACATAATAAATGAATAAATGAATGAATGAACAAACAAACAAACAAACAAACAAACAAACAAATCATTTCCTAGGACTGAGCTGAACAGCTCTGAATATTCTGCATACATTACACGCTGGAAATGCATCAAATGTTCAGGCTATTTAGGCAGAGCTGTCTGGGGAGCATTAGTGAGGAGGTGACTACTCCACTGTCAGCTTCACTCTGCTTAACTTTAAAGTATTAAGACTAATAAAAGTACATTTTTTAGAAAATCCGCACGGAATGTTTTTATCAGATAGGCCTATTTTTATTATTTCACCTTCAAAAAACACATTGATTACTCAAATAATCATCTAAATAAAGTTATATGACAATTTATAGTGACAGCCATATTCATTCAATATTTATCATATTATGCTCAGGATTTTGGTCACGAGACCAAACAAAACAGAAAATCCAAGTGTGATTGTGAACACAGGTATGAAAATCACAAACAATGAAACAGGTGCTGTTAGACATTAATCCAATATGTAAGTATAGACATTTAATCACTGTTACTCGATTAATAGTCAGAACTGTCAACACACACACCCACAACAGTACTCACAACTCTCCAGCTCCAGGGAACAGTTCTGTGTGTCTAAAGGAAAACTACTGAAGTCCATGGAGCACAAAGCGGTCACGGTGATTCTGTAACAAAGCACAAAACCGTTACCACACTAATTCAGCACCGGAGTGACGGCACTTAGGACACAAAGCCCCAGCACACACAGCACTGTCAGTTACTGAAAGCAGCGTAATGGGTCGCTGGGTCCCTCTACAGCCTAAATACCTGGAGGGTATTTCACCTTTACACCATTGCTGTAAATACAAACCGCGTTACTGAGCCCCCTTCATGGACGGCAGTACACGTGCATGAGCTGAATCGGACTTTGCATGAACACTCGACACACAGGCAAACAGACGCTGCTTACTCTGGTCTCAATTTGGTCTCTGTTTGAGTTTCCGGTCTCAGTCCAATCTCGGGCTCTGTCCAAGATTCCGGTCTCAGTCCAATCTCAGCCTCAGTCTGAGATTTACTGCTGTCTCCGTCTTGTATCTGTCTGGGATTCCGGTCTCAGTCCAATCTCAGGCTCTGTCCAAGATTCCAGTCTCAGTCCAATCTCAGGCTCTGTCCAAGATTCCAGTCTCAGTCCAATCTCGGGCTCTGTCCAAGATTCCGGTCTCAGTCCAATCTCGGGCTCTGTCCAAGATTCCGGTCTCAGTCCAATCTCAGGCTCTGTCCAAGATTCCAGTCTCAGTCCAATCTCAGGCTCTGTCCAAGATTCCAGTCTCAGTCCAATCTCGGGCTCTGTCCAAGATTCCGGTCTCAGTCCAATCTCGGGCTCTGTCCAAGATTCCAGTCTCAGTCCAATCTCGGGCTCTGTCCAAGATTCCGGTCTCAGTCCAATCTCAGGCTCTGTCCAAGATTCCGGTCTCAGTCCAATCTCAGGCTCTGTCCAAGATTCCAGTCTCAGTCCAATCTCAGCCTCAGTCTGAGATTTACACTCGTCTCAGTCGGGTCTCAGTCTGAGATTCCGGTCTCAGTCTGAGATTTACACTCGTCTCAGTCGGGTCTCAGTCTGAGATTCCGGTCTCAGTCTGAGATTTACACTCGTCTCAGTCGGGTCTCAGTCTGAGATTCCGGTCTCAGTCTGAGATTTACACTCGTCTCAGTCGGGTCTCAGTCTGAGATTCCGGTCTCAGTCTGAGATTTACACTCGTCTCAGTCGGGTCTCAGTCTGAGATTCCGGTCTCAGTCTGAGATTTATGCTCGTCTCAGTCTGAGATTCCGGTCTCAATCCAGTCTTAGTCCGAGATCTTGTCTGTTCTCTTGCTTGGTTGCTTCCCCCTTTTCTCTTCTTTGCTTCCTCTGACAGTGTCTTCTTCGGTCTCTTCACAGCCTCTGTATACTGTGTGTACTGAGCTGGCTTCTTCTAGCGAGCTGAAGACCCATAGTGGCAATGACACTCCCATTTTCTCTGTTTTAATCAGTTTTTGCATTCCATTATTATTTTTGAAATTTTTTTTCGCTTATCCCCCCTCACCCCATAGAAATGTGTTACCTTATATTCAAGAAATATCTCCTAAAAATTAGTAACTTGTACTTAATGGTGGTTTTGATTGGTAATTAAATAAATTAATAAAAAATACATAATAAATCATTTTGTTTGTATTTTTTTTCCTACATGTATGAATGCTTCAAAAATAGAAATAGAAAAGCATCAAAATGGCTTGGAATTAAATCCTGTTGACTTACATTAAAAGTAAAGTGTTTTGTTTTCACCTGTAAAGGTATATTATATATATAAGGTACTTGTTTTTCTTTGGACAGTGACAAGGGGGGTTAGTCATGGGCTGGAGGTCAGGGAACCCCTGTGACCGGAAGGTTGTCGGTTCGATCCCCTCGGCTGACGGTCCATGACTGAGGTGTCCTTGAGCAAGACGCCTAACCCCCAACTGCTCCCCGGGCGCCGTGGATAGGGCTGCCCACCGCTCCGGGCAAGTGTGCTCACTGCCCCCTAGTGTGTGCGTTCACTAGTGTGCATGTATGTGGGTGTTTCACGGGGTAAATGCGGGGGTCTAATTCCACAGTGTGGAGACACTGCAGGCTAATGGTTGTAAATTCTGATATACACTGTACCATGTGTGCAGATCCATTACTACATATTCATGTTAAGGGCTGACGGACACACCTTAACGGAAGTTCTCCCTCAGGTATTCACCCTGCTCGACACACCTGACTAAGTACACACGCCTGTGTGTGCACGACGTTCACACCAGGAACCACTACTATACCCACCTTTGATGAAAGGAAGCCGCCTACATTAAACGTTCTCTTGCGTCACTCTGATAAATCTGAGTGAGTTACCACTTAATTTATCATTAAATCTACTACAGGGAGATTCACTCGAAACAGGCCCCGAATATCCTGCTGTAACTCCGGTTAGTACGAAGCAATCCGAACCAAAAAATACGCTACATACCTTCATGTGTAAACGTTATATGTATATGGACTGATACGCTACGTACCTTCATGTAAGCGATTGCATTAGAGGCCATGCTGGATTTGATCTCCGTTTTCTGTTGCTGAATGTATCGGCAAGCATTAGAGAGGTTAAACGTCAGCTGTCCGGCGCCTCATGAGCTTTGAACAAGCTCATCCCAGCTTGTTCAAAGCTCCATATACTGAGGAACTGTTGTTTGGTTCAGATTGCTTCATCTGAGAGAGTTATTACAGAATATTCGGGGCCTCTTTCGAGTGAATCTCCCTGTATTTCAGTTATATGAGATTTGAGCCACATAACAGCGACACAAACTCAAACATGGCATGTACGAATGTGCAGTTTATTCAAACTGGTTGGTTGAATAAGCTTGATTATACGCTATGAGGTTGCCCGATCCTTGCGAAGTCCTCTCAGAGTGTGTGACTGTCTGTTTTGCCGTCCTCTAGCCCTTTATCAGCGGGCAGTTTCTGACCACAGGCCCGCTGTCAGCTGGGTGGTTTTGGTTGGTGGACTGTTATGAAATCGTTAAATATATGAAATGACCAGTTCTTTAGGAATCATCTCAGAATTTAATGATGGAGGTCCCGGTTCAGCCCCTACCCTCCAATCCGATCACAGTCCTTTAATATGGACTTTCGGCTGAATCTAATCACAGGGGTGTCCAAACCTTTTGTACTGGGGCCAAAGCCCAATGTGTGCAGTGGGCTGACGGCCAAAAAGACAAAACAGTAAAAGGTGGGCAGAAAAATGTGCTTTGCTGCCACAAGTTGTGGAATTTTTGTCATCTATAAGGATCAGAACCGGATTGGGCTTATAGCTGATTCCTGATCCATTAAAATACGCCAGGATTGGACATCCCGGCACCTCTAATAACAAAAAAATGTGATATTTTTGGACATTTTCTGATCTGTTTTAAGATTTTTTAAGGATATGCATGAAGTTGTTGGCTAAAAGGTTCAACACAGCTGTAATACCTCTGACACTTTGATTGGAGAATTGATTCAATTCTGAATATCTTGTTTTTCATCCAATCGGAAGTTTAGCTACTACACACCTGACACTGTAGAGAATGTTGCCGTCTGGATACACTCTCAGCATGATGTTCTCCATGGTGGTGTCGTGAATGAAAGAGCGCTTGGAATGAACGAAGAAGACGTCAGGCACCCAGATTTTCTTCACCAGCCGTGAATCAAACGTCCGGCTCTTGTTGCTGCTGGATGGGAAGGCCAGTCGGTCGTCCTGCCAGTAATGTCTCAGATACAGCGTCATGGTGAAGTCCTGTGCACAAGTGGTGAAGTGTAATTGTGAAATTAAGCAATGATGTCATAAACAGAACTGGGTGCCGCTTTATATTAAGTGTCTCTAAGAACTGTGTAGTTACATGTAAACAACAATCAACAACAGCGTAGTTACTAATGATTTAATCTCTGTTACAGATGGATTACAGAAGTGTTATTACACACGTGTACCTTAATAGAACAGCCTATTCTCACATACAGCTGCACATGGGTAATAACTAATGTAATTACATGTGTAATCAGACTGGAACAGCATTTTTTTCCACCAGTAAAAGTATTTGATAATGTACATTAAGGCATTGCTCACAGTGTATCAGGGTCATTCTATAGAAACATTGTGTCCCTATCAGATATAGGTAGGTAGGACAGATATCACAACATATTAAGGTTACAATTTATTTATTAAGTTATTTTAACAGTTACACCTTATGGAGCCTCAATTTACCAATACTGGTTTATAAATCAATCAAACAGAATCCAAAGACCTCGTGTGAATGTTGAGGCCATATTTTAAAGTTTTATTTTATGAAATTTTAACTGCAATAATCTATACACAACTATGGCCATATATATATATATATATATATATATATATATATATATCCATCCATTCATCCATTTTCTAAGCCGCTTCTCCGTCAGGGTCGCGGGGGATGCTGGAGCCTATCCCAGCAGTCTTCGGGCGGAAGGCATATATATATATATATGGCAAAGAAAACAAATGGCAAATAAATATTATAAAATATGTAATGAAAGTCCCCAGGAGTCGAGTCACTGGTGTTACGATGTAACAAAAACCCTTATTTTGAAATAAACGTCACACTGATGATGTCACTCGACTCTCTTTCAGCTGTTATCTGAGGATCTATCGACCTCTGGAGTCGCGACGTCATTCTGTAGTTTGCGCCGTGCGTTTATGCCCATATTAGGAGCTCCGGGTCTGAGCTCCAGGTCTCTATGGGCCGGAGTGAACAGGGTTTAGAGAAGTCGCCTCTAGCGCCCCCCTGTGTTACATAAACATGTCCAGAACCCAGTCCATTTAGTCCTGTGAACACTCTCCTCTTGACCACCACTGGACCCTCTGGACCACGGGGTCATTAAAGAGCTGAAATATGAACATTGCTGTTCACGTCATCAGACCGGCGGCCTCTGAAGTTCAGGCAGTGGACGTTTCCCCGTTCAGACCGAGGCGGACGGAAAGAAGTCAGAACTACAGCAGCAGGGGAACCTGCGGTTCTCTGTTCTGCATCTGATGCTGAGGTGTCTTTACACTCATCTTGTATTTGTTATTTTGTTATATTCATGTTTTTCTTTATATTGTTATATTTGTTATCTTTACTGTTAAGCTCTCTTTTGCACACACCATTGCTAAACCATTAGGATCCTTTACACTGTGATATCAACCCATCAGAAAAGCCAAAGCACATTACAAAACCACCAACAGCACTTAACACTTAATGGTTTCTATGGGTCATTTTCAGCAGGGATGTCCCCCACAGAAGTCATGTTAAGAAAGAAAAAGGTGTTCTGGGTTCTGATCCACACTGACTACCTGGGACAGGTGGGGGCTGTGTAGGGGGGTAACGATACACATACTCAGTCAGGTTGGATATTACTCAGTCTTGTTGTTCCAGAGATTTGTTTGGCTCTAATAGAACTTTCAAAACATCAAAGTGCTATGACTAGAATTTATAAGTGACTTCAGAAATAAAGCCCAGTCCTTTGAACATTGGTGCCCCGCCCTCTCCACCCCCACTTTACTCTGATTGGGTGCACCCAAATGGCTATCTTTGATTACTGACCATAGTTCTGTACTGAAGCTTGGAGCTGGGTTAGAGCGGCTGGGGGTCCCTCAGGACTTGTTTGAGAACCACTAACCACAAAAGGACGTCAGGCACTCACCATGTTGACTTCTGAGATACTGTCAATGCTTTCCACCTGCACATCAATGCCCACAGGAATCGCCGACCCTAGAAAACAACATCATAGATATGTGAGCTGTGATTGACCGGTCTAACCTCCAGGCTGTGTTTGACCAGAGGACGCCTCTGATTAGTGGCTCCTGGGATTGGTCAGCTTGCGCTGTTTTATTATGTCATTTACATCGTCGCTGTCCAAAGATTAACATGTATCTCTGTTTTTGTCTATTTCTATTGTTCCATGCCATTTGTTAAGATTAAGGGTTTTTTCCACTGCTCCTGTAAAGTTACCATTTTGGAGATACTTGTTTTTCTTTGGACAGTGACGATATGGTGTCAACTCATCTTGGCCTGGTGTGGGAGCGCCCCCTAGGGTCGGAACACAATACTGCCTGGCAATTCTCTTCGCTACACAATCTCTGGTTTAACCTCCTAAAACGAATTCCAGAAGTTGTTCTCTTCTGCTAAAGCAACGGCAGTAACAATAATGATGAGTAGAGTGTCTGTGTCTTAGCCATGTGTTCGAGCTGGAAGCAAAATCAACCATATCACAGTTTCAGTGGTTTGTCAGCTGACGATGGGCAGATGAAAATAGTGTCATACGGAGTGAAAGAACCTCAGTGTCAGCATTTCAGTGCTGCTGACTACAGCACAAGCTGCATTCACTGTAATGTCAAAGTTGCTGCTTCAGCCGCTTTCAGTGGAACAGTTTTCATTTCCCTCCAAAGCTGTCGGTATCTGAGAGCACGAGAGCTCAGCGGGGAGCAGATGTTCGTTCACTGAAGACGGTGTTTCTGTAAAACATCTACACTGTCGCTACGGAACATGATGACCCAGTGCGCCCCCTGCTGGTATTTGTGTGTGGGTGTGTGTGTGTGTGTGTGTGTGTGTGTGTGTGTGTGTGTGTGTGTACGTTCATTCAGCTTTTTGCCAACTAGTTTGTTGTTAGCAAGGTGCTTCAACATCTCCAGCCAACATAACTAATCCAGTGTTTTAGTTCTAGTTATTTTCACCTCCATTGAGTACTGAACCATCTGTCTCTGTGTTTTGCACACTGTGGAATTAGACATCCGCATTTAACCCGTCCATGCAGTGAAACACCCACATGCACACTAGTGAACACACACACTAGGGGGCAGTGAGCACACTTGCCCGGAGCGGTGGGCAGCCCTATCCACGGCACCCGAGGAGCAGTTGGGGGTTAGGTGTCCTGCTCAAGGGCACTTCAGTCAGGGACTGTCAGCCAAGGGGATCAAACTGGCGACCTTCCGGTCAGAGTGCTGACTCCCGAGCCTCCAGCCGACGACTGCCCCACTCTGGCAGTCGTGGGCTTGCTTTATCACTCTGATGACGCAAGCTGACGTCACTGTGCTCCAATGTCTGTGAAGGAATTTTTCCACGAAGCATCTATATTATTTATTTAGTTTGGACTCTTTGGTTCTCCCACCACATCCTCAAGTTCAAATCGTGGCAGCTACAGCAAATATGAAGTGACTCACCTTTCTGCGGAGGCTGAAGTGATACGAATGCCTGTGTTTATGAGGTTATAAACTGTCTATAAGATAGTTTTACCCAGCGTTTACGTGCCTGTTGTTCAGAGCGGTGTTCGGGACCAGGGTGGGACTTCAGACCAGGGGCTACATGATGCAGACCAGTCCAAACTCTAACTGCATTAAAAATTTCATTTCTTATCTCTTACCTATTATTTATGTGCTACACTGAGAAAAGCAAGGTGGCTCGCTAGTTATAAAATGAGGCATTTTCATCGTCTTCTCAATGCCACCTTGTTTTGTAGTCCCTGCCACTGCTTTACATGATTCTACTATGGAAAATAGTATATTGGTAATGCGAAATAGAAATGAACTCTACCTGCTGAACCAGCCACTACCAGATTCACACAGCTGCACTGAACTGGACACATTAAATACTGCTCCACCTTAAATAATACAGCAGTTACACACTAGGGCCTGTACAGGCATCTGAAAGTGACTGCTTCATGATTTAAGCTGGAATGGGAAATGAGAATAAGAAGCTCCACTGTACGAGACTCAATTACAATCAGCAAAACCTGGGCTATAGTACTTGAGCTGGGGCTGATAATTACTACAGATATCTGACTTATATCGTTTGAGTAATGAGTTTATTAGCTCAGTTACCAGCTCATCGGGAATTTTCCCTAATCTCCCAATTGCCCACTCTGGCATTAGTGGTGAAAGGAAACCGACATCCGAAGTGCTTGATCACTCTTAAAGCTACATCACAGAACACCAGTAGATGTAAGGCTTACAAATACATCGCCTGTTGCCTGAGAGTTATAATACTGAATGTTATCATATCACACTTTAATTTACCATTTCCATTCTGTTCAGTTTGTCTGGCAGATATCTGCTGTGACTTAATTACACTACAACTCATAACACGTTTAGATCGAACTATCAGCACCAGTGAGGGCTAAATATTACTCCGGAGGAAAACATCACTGCTCAAATCTTTCTCTTTCATGCCTCAGAAGACTAAACAAAAAGGAAACATGACATCCGGGAAACATCAGAGATGAGGTGAGAGTGTAATTGCAGGTAAAACTCAGTGTGAGATTACCGACGTTCTTTGCTCAGGAGAAACACCTAAACAGCAAGAGACTCGAGCTTAAGACTCTTGTTTTTCCGTCTGATCTCGCTGATGTCGGGAAGAAACTGATATTAAGGAGATCTCTTTACTGATTTTTCTTTCTTGTGGGACTTTCAACACTAAAAAGAACAAATGCATTGTTTTGGGGCTTTTGCACATTTACTGCGTAATGAGGTCTCAGTTCTTTAAGTTTTATTTTTATTTACTGACGCTTTTAATTACTGACTTTGAACTGAGAATGCGGCCGAGGTCTACAAGCAGACTTCAGCATATCGCTGCTGTCGGGACAAAACCTCGTATCTCCATTTTTCAGTTTTTGTCATATTTATTGCCCTTTACATCGTGTGTAAATTTAATGCTGAATGGACCAAAAATGACGTGAAGAAAGTCTGGTTCCATTGACTTCCATTAAAAGTAGAGTAGGTTTTTTCCTTCTCCTGTAAAGTGACCGTTTTGGAGATACAAGGTTTTGTTCCAACAACAGTGATATTCACGATAGTCACCATATCTAACTTGTGATCCAGCTGCTTGGCACACATACACAACAAAGGGCAGTCGTGGGCTGGAGGTCAGGGAACTGGCCCTGTGACCAGAAGGTTGCCGGTTTGATCCCCAGCACTGACAGTCCATGACTGAGGTGTCCTTGAGCAAGACACCTAACCCCCAACTGCTCCCTGGGCGCTGGAGATTGGGCTGCCCACCGCTCCGGGCAAGTGTGCTCACTGCCCCTAGTGTGTGTGTTCACTAGTGTGTATGTGGTGTTTCACTTCACGGATGGGTTAAATGCAGAGGTGGAATTTCCCCGTTTGTGGGATTAAAAAAGTATCACTTAACCTCGGCTCAGCAAAGTGGTGTTTTCTCTGAGTCATTCATCTGTTTGTGTTCATGCATCATTCTCTTTGATTCTCAAATGCATTTGCCTCTGAAAACCCAACAGCAGAAGACGCGATAAAATAAACCTGTCCAAATATTTCTGAAAGTGGTTGAGACGGTGCTTTGTTTTTAATAGAAGACCTGCTCTGTGGTGAGAGCAGGGCTGATGTTTAGTAGTCCGAGACTTTGTATACATCAATGCTCTCTGTATTAATCCTTCTGTTGGGATTACTGTGGTCTTATGTTTTCTCTCCTGGATGGGAAGATACACAGAAACATCTCTGTCTCCCCTCAAAGAGCAAATACAGCTGAGGAAAACAAAACATGCATTCTGACCACATCACATTGCCTCTTCACCTATTACATATACTGTGCACATATGATTGAAAACAAGTCAAACATACCTAAAATCTCTGAAATTGTACCTTTACTTGTACAATCTCCATAGAAAAGCACTGCCAATAGAATGAGACGCTGATGTTGGACGAGAAGGCCTGGCTCACAGTCTCCACTCTAATTCATCCCAAAGGGGTTCTATGGGGTTGAGGTCAGGACTCTGTGCAGGCCAGTCAAGTTCTTCCACACCAAACTGGCTCATCCGTGTCTTTATGGACCTGCTTTGTGCACTGGTGTGCAGTCATGTTGGAACAGGAAGGGGCCGTCCCCAAACTGTTCCCACAAAGTTGGGAGCATGAAATTGTCCAAAATCTCTTGGTGCTGAAGCTTTAAGAGTTCCTTTCACTGGAACTAAGGGGCCGAGCCCAACTCCTGAAAAACAACCCCCACACCATGATCCATGAGTTCTCTCTCAAAACTTTTGTAAACAATGTCTCAGACATCAGTCAACATATTCATAATCGTTCATGTTAATAACTTTATGTGAGGTTGTCTTTACAGGCACTAAACTCTTTGGACGTCTGGTTCCTATCAACACCGCTGTGAACAGCCCTTACTCAGTGTTACGTTTGGGCCTTTTCCATTGATCTACAGCAATAGTAAGGTTCTCTTCTTCTACCAACCCAAAGGCCTCCAGCAGCATCTTCATCGTCACAGACACCAAGTGCTTACGCACCAACGTTTGCGTAAGTGGTCTGGTTTCTGAGAATTCTGGCCTGAATGATGTGTCAGTGTCTCTAATCCAGGCTCAGGTATGATGTAGCTCAATCTCAGCGTTAACAGTCCCTCGAGGATTAGTAACACGCTCCAGCTGAGACAGACGTCCAACTCTGTCAGGTACATAGCAGAGTATTACAGTCTACATAATCAAGGTGCTTCTTGTCTTAAATAGCTTTCTAAAAGGTTCTTGAGCAGTTCTAAACCTTTATGGTAGAGAATGTTTACATTATGGGGAGGTTCTTTAAGATTTAAAAGGTTCTTCACTACAAGAAAATGTTCCTTATTAAGCCATCCACTGGAAGATTCTGTTGCGGACTGGAGGCGACTCTTCTACGGCATCGCTTTAAACAGTCTCGCTTTTTAAAACCATTGAAATAAATTGATAAAATGCATTTTTTTCTTTACAACCTTTCCAAAAAGCTTCTATAGTGCCAAAAATGGTTCTATGACTTTTTATCTATGTGCTATGCAGGATTTTTTAAAATTTACAATAATATAATAATAAATTAACGCATTCTTTACACAGAACAAACTGAAATATGACATTTTTTCCTGCAAATGTTATTGCTGAGTTTAACATAAAATTAAGAATGAGCCATCATTTTTGCACTGACCACAGTTTATGTTAATTTCTTTTTCCCAATATATTAAATTCAGCAATTGACCAGCTGTTAAGCAGTAAGATGTGCAGAGGTGTGTTCTCTGTGGAGGACGTGTTCACTTACTTTCTTAGAAAATCAACATAACGTGTAATTTGGCTGGGGTGCCAAAACATTTGCATACAACTCTACAACGGCATTTACATTGTAGAGAATAATTATTTATCCATGTAAAGAACCATTTCATACGGTCCTTTGAGTTTAATAATTCCATATCGCTGTTGTCAAAACTTCATATCTCAGAAATGGTGACTTTACAGGAGAAGGAAAAATCTTACTTTGCTTGTAATGGAAGTCAATGGAACCAGAATTTTTCCCCTGTAAATTTGGGCTGTTTGTTTTGGTCAGCTGACCATGAAATTTACACACAATGTAAAGATCAGCAGGCATTTTCAGATTATATCAAAAACAGAAAGACGTTAAAAATGGAGATAGGAGGTTTTGTTCTGATGTCAGTGATGGTCTAAACTTTGCTTTTACTGAAGAACCATTTTTACGGCTGTATTTTATATTCGGTGTGGTACATCACAGAACATTAGCTAGGTTATTATACTCCTTTGTGGAACCCTCTGTATTTTTTCTGCCTGCAATTCTTTTCTATTGTAATTTCAAAGAATTCTCAGTGAGACTGACGCATCCAGGCAGACACAGCTCACCTACACGAGACAGGTGACTAATACACACACTGTGCTCCAACACACACTGCGCAGGACGTAATCTCAACAGAACAGAAAAAACATTTATAGGCCGTAATCTTAGGGTGGGAGATTAGTTTATTGTCCGAATCTCCACTTTGGCCCTTCTCTGAGGCCTCGGGCTGCCCTGTAAGACTGAACCTTCTTCGCTCTGCGTTCAGCCTGGATTATAATCCAGATTACTGCACATCAAAAACCCCACACATCTGCGCTCATTGTCTGCTTGGCACCGCTGCCGATCTGGGTCAGCGTGGTTTTTTCAGAGGGACGCTTTGGACTTGCAGGATATGACACTCTAACCCACATTCCTCTCTCTGGCTCAGTCGCCGCTTCACGGTGCCAGTGAAGTGCAGAGACACAGCGGCCGTCGGTCTCTCGACAAGCAGCTTGAGTGAAGTTCACATGGGGAGATGAAGGGTCGCTAATGTTAGCTCAGCGCTGTGGGTCTAAAGCTGCTCAGATACAGAGAGCATGAATCTGAGCTGCTCGCCTGCAAGCTGTTGATGTCCTGGTAACACATTATTTGGTTGGAGCTTTGTAGATGCTCAGTCTTGTAGATTAGAATAGAATTAAGACCCACTTGTCTCTGTGTTTGTTCACACACTGTGGAATTAGACCTCTGCGTTTAACCCATCCCTGCAGTGAAACACCCACACACACACACTAGTGAACACACACACTAGGGGGCAGTGAGCACACTTGCCCGAAACAGTGGGCAGCCCTAACCACAGCACCCAGGGAGCAGTTGGGGGTTAGGTGTCCTGCTCAAGAGCACTTCATTCATGGACCGTCAGCTGAGGGGATCGAACCAGCAACCTTCCGGTCACAGTGCTGGTTCCCTGACCTCCAGCCCACGACTGCCCCCTGATCTTGAAGTTGTGTGTTCTATTCGATTCTATTAAATCTATTGCTAACCCTAAACCGGACCCTAATCCTAACCTCAAAGTAAAACATACACATATTCCTAGACCTAACCCTAATCTTAATGTTGTTGGTAATCAAGGGATTATCACCAGAAGGTTTGTTGATAACATACGTATATGTAGATCATCTATAGGGGACCATCCAAATGAAGTGTGACCAGTATTCTTAAACTGACCAGTCGATCAAATTCATTCAAACTTAAGACCCACATTGAAGTAATAGATATTTACTTGGAGTATGTTATGATTTGTTTCCATCTGATGCATTAACAGAGAGTAATAAGCTAAATATATTCAAAATCAATTGAGTCATCAATAGTTGTCCCTAACTATAACCCCAACGTTTCAGCTTGTGGAAATAACTTGTGCTGTCCTTTGTTTTCATGTCCGTACCAAAACACAGAGTTTTAGTCCACAGGCGGAGCCTTATTTAAGCCACACCCCTGCATTTTAGAGTCAGGCCGCATCGCTGTCCCTCATGGCCATGTGGTGAGCAGTGAGATCCCACTGTCTGAAAATCAGTGTGTGGCATTACTGTCCATATTTTCTGCAGTTAACTTTGTGTTTTAATAAAAAATATCAAATCTATGTATGTACAACTTTTCAAAGTTGCATTGTTTGAGTTATGTTTAAAAACCATTTATCAGTACTGAAACTTTGGTGACGTTTCAGTTGTATTATGATTGTTTTTTAGTGATAAAATGGAACATTTACTAATTTATTGTAACATAAGCAGAATTAAGGTCGAGGCTCGCCCAAAGCAAAAGAATTTTAGTCGAAAGTCCAAGTCAGTTAAATGTCTGATATGTGTTTTGAGCTACGAACAAAGCTGAGTGGGAAGATCCATAAATGGAGATACAGTGTTTGGATATGATGGCATTTCGACGTTGATATGCAATCAGAATAGCCGAACACACAGGAAGGTGAAGGTGGTGTTGGGAGTCTTGCCCAAGGACTCTTATTGGTATAGTGCAGGGTGCTTACCCAGGCGGGGCACTGAACCCCAGTCTACGAGGCAAAGGTGTTACCCACTACACCAACCAACCTAGTACATATACAGAGTTCAACAGGTGCTGGTGATTAGAATTCAGGTGACTGGTTTGTGATTGGTTGACAAAGTCCCATGACTGACAGAGGGATTCTGGGAAATGGAGTCCTTGATGGTAAGGGCGTCCGACTGAGAACCAGGAAGTGTGACGGGTTACGTTAGTGCTGAGCGTTTAACATGTGCATAATATACCGTCATAAGATGAAAACAATATGAATAACCGGTTGGAAGGAACGTCAGGTGTGTGGTGCAGGACCACACCAGTCCACCTGCAGCGTGAGCTCTCTCTAGCATCGTTGTGGGTGTCACTCACCTCTGCCACAGGTGCTGGCTTGTTTACCAAGCAGATGCCACTGACGAGCATTACGCCATCTGACATGTCCATACAGCTCTGAGCCGGCAGCAGCTTGGAAACAGTATTTATTCACACGTATTTCTTTACATCTGGTAAAACTGTCTTCATGGCATGTCCGTACTATTGAAACCAAACAGGGGCTTTAAGCACAATGTGTCTACACGCTCAGAACCCCGAAAATGGACAAGATCGTCATATGAAAAACTAAACCCACCAATCAGAGACAAGAAATCAAGGCAGCTCTAAACGCTGAAAAGCACTAAATAATGCGGCACTGCCTGTTTGAGTACAGAGTCACATTTAAAGTGACTCAGATCTGATGTTTTTAAATCCAACCTGAGCCACTTTCATGTGTGGTCCTAGATCAGATACGTATCCGATTCGTGGCTGTGTGACCTTAATGTGACCCTCAGATCGGAATTCATGTACTTTTATTTCGACTGCGCGTGACCATCATTCAGCGTTACCACGGCAACAGCACCGAACAGACGTTAAAGCCTGTAAACGGTGGAAAAGCAGCTCATCTCACCTTCTTCTCCTCTGTCTGGCTCTAATAATGAAGCTGAGAGCTGATCAGAGTTAATGATCTTCTCAGCGAAGCTCGTTCTGCTCGTTAGTTTGTGCTGATGATGCAGTGATTCAGTCACGTGACGTCACTGAGTAGGAGGAGCTCATGAGGCCTGTAATGTGAAATCTCTCTGTTACTCTTTCATGCTGTCTCTCGTTCTCACCTTTTCTTCTCTCTTGCTTTCTCTCTCTTCCATTACAAAAGAGAGAAGACAGCGGTCGATAACACAGTCTCTACGGTGCAGAAATTCTGCAGGACAGAAGGTCTCTCTCTCTGTCTGTCTGTCTGTCTGTCTGTTCTCTCTCTCTCTCTGTCTGTCTGTTCTCTCTCTCTCTCTCTCTCTCTCTCTCTCTCTCTCTCTCTCTCTCTCTCTCTCTCTGTGTTTGCTCTCTCTCTCTCTGTCTCTCTCTCTCTTTCTCTCTCTCTCTCTCTCTCTCTCTCTCTCTCTCTCTCTCTCTGTCTCTCTCTCTCTCTCTCTCTGTGTTTGCTCTCTCTCTCTCTCTCTCTCTCTCTCTCTGTCTCTCTGTCTGTCTGTCTGTCTGTCTGTCTGTCTGTGTTCTGTGATCAGGCCGATGCTAGAATAGTGCGTGTACTCACCTCCAAAGCCGGGCCTCATGGCAAAGTCGTGGTCATCGATGCGCAGAAGCTGCTCTGATTTAATCAGCAGAGACTTGGTGCTGTCAGACTTCTTCATTTTAAAGTCTATTCGGCTGAAAAAGGAGAAAATATACTTTGAGCTGGTTAACGTCGACATGCTTTAACAGCAGATCCATTCACAAACAAGCAGGAACACAAGTACCCACATGCCTTCACGTACAGTGAGGGGAAAGAAGTTTTCCGAGACCACAAATTAATGAGAATCGTGATGATGTTGCAAAGCCGTTGTTGGCAGTTATGGCCTTGAGTTTAGCAGTAATTCGCTTTTGGTGATGCAAGTTTCTTTTGGCAAACTCCTCTGTTGGAATTGCAATTCCAAAATCCTTAACTTTTCAGTGGGATTCAAGTGGTGGGATTGGCTCAGCCAAGCAAGCACCTTTATCTTTTTTAAAACCTGATCTTGAGCTATTTTGGCTGCATATTTGGTGTCTTGTTGAATCTGCCCTTTGTTAGCTGATGAGATTAAATGAATAAATGATTAATCTCCTAGTCCATCACTACATTCATGTGTACAGTGATGTCCCAGTACTGTATTCAGGGAAGCAGCTCCACATCACGATGCTCCCACCACCATGCTTCACTGTGTATGTGGGGTTTTGGGATCGTATGCGTAACCCTTCTTTCTCCAAACATGACGAGCGGAATTATTACCAAAGACTTCCATGGTTGTTTCATTCTGATTGGAATACATTGTTCCAAAAGAGTTCAGGTTGGTCTAAATGCTTGTATGGAAATGTTAGATGCAGATTTCTGTGCTGGTTTTAAGCACAGGGTGCGGTAATGACTGTGCAGTTTATTGCTCGTTGCTCTCTGGGCGTGTAATCAGATGAGTCCTGGCTTCTCTCTTACCTTTCTTAGTAGCTTTTTCCATTCAAGTGCTGCCCTAACGTTGTCCTAATGTTGCTGTAATGTTGCCCCTGAGAACTTTAGGAAGCTTGATCACCTTCATCGTAACTGCTACTGGTTGCTTGAAATCAAGTCAAGTCAAGAGGCTTTTATTGTCATTCCATTCCACAGTGGAGTGAAATTCCGTTCCTCCAGGAACGTCATGGAGCAGCAAGGAACACAGAGTATAAAGTGCGAACGTGGAGACAATAAACTAGACACAATAAAAACGATAAATTAAACAGACATTAGACACAGTAAACAGGCAGGACAGTAAACAGGCAGGACAGTGCAGCACCGACACGGCGCTCATCTCTGAGCAGGAGGTCCAAAGATATGAAACGCTGTGATCTTTGAGTCACGCAGTCAGATAAACACACAGCAGTTACTGAGGGAGTAAAACTTGAGTAAACAGTTTTTAATTTGCATGGGAATTTTTTCTGTTTTATTTTAGACCATTATTCCGTATTCCTTGATTCATTTGATTTATTTACATTTTTAAACTTTATATATACGTGTATAATTTAATTTACTGCCTGAGTGCTTTTCTCCTTCCACTTTCCTTTCTTTAAACATATTTTTGTTTTATTTTGTTTTTTTATTTTGCTTATGAATTACTACTTTTTTGTTCATATCTACAAAAGTCAAAATACAGAATCTGAAGCAGAGATAAGTACTGGGAATGTAATAAAAACAAAAACACTATTCACATGTTGTACGTACAACCCCAATTCCAGTGAAGTTGGGACGTTGTGTAAAACATCAATAAAAACAGAATACGATGATCTGCAAATCCTTTTCAACTGATATTCAATTGAATCCACTACAAAGACGAGATATTTAATGTTCAAACAGATAAACTTTATTGTTTTTTGTAAATATTCACTCACTTTGAATTTGATGCCTGCAACACGTTCCAAAGAAGTTGGGACAGGGGCAACAAAAGACTGGGAAAGTTGAGGAATGCTGTAAAAACACCTGTTTGGAACATTCCACAGGTGAACAGGTTAACTGGAAACAGGTGAGGGTCATGATTGGGTATAAAGGGAGCATCCCTGAAAGGCTCAGTCGTTCACAAGCAAGGACGGGCGAGGTTCACCACTTAGTAGAACAACTGCGTGAGCAAATAGTCCAACAGCTTAAGATCAACGTTTCTCAACGTGCAACTGCAGGAATTTAGGGATTTCATCATCTACAGTCCATAATATCATCAGAAGATTCAGAGAATCTGGAGAAATCTCTGCAGGTAAGCAGCGAGGCAGAAAACCAACACTGAATGCCGTGACCTTCGACCCCTCAGGCGGCACTGCATTAAAAACCCACATCATTCTGTAACGGATATTCCCACATGGGCTCAGGAACACTTCGGAAAACCACTGTCAGTGAACTCAGTTCGTCGCTCCGTCTACAAGTGCAGGTTAAAACTCTGCCATGCAAAGCGAAGCCACATATCAACACCACCCAGAAACGCCGCCGGCTTCTCTGGGCCGAGCTCATCTGAGATGGACTGACGCAGAGTGGAAAAGTGTCCTGTGGTCTGACGCGTCCACATTTCACACTGTTTCTGGAAATCATGGACGTCGTGTCCTCCGGGCCAAAGAGGAAAAGGACTGTCCGGATTGTTTTCAGCGCAAAGTCCAAAAGCCAGCATCTCTGATGGTGTGGGGGGGGGGGGGGGGGGGGGGGGGGGGGGGGGTGTTAGTGCCCATGGCAGGGGTAACCTGCACATCTGTGAAGGCACCATTAATGCTGAAAGGTCCATACAGGTGTTGGAGCAACATCTGCTGCCATCCAAGCAGCGTCTTTTTCAGGGACGTCCTGCTTATTTCAGCAAGACGATGCCGAGCCACATTCTGCACGTGTTACAACAGCGTGGCTTCGTAGTAAAAGAGTGCGGGTACTAGACTGGCCTGCCTGCAGTCCAGACCGTCTCCCATTGAAAATGTGTGGCGCATTATGAAGCTCAAAATACGACAGCGGAGCCCCCCGGACTGCTGAGAAGCTGAAGCTGAACATCAAGCAGGAATGGGAAAGAATTCCACCTACAAAGCTTCAACAATCAGTGTCCTCAGTTCCCAAATTGAGTGTTAAAGGAAAGGTGATGTAACACAGTGGGAAACACGCCCCTGTCCCAAATTCTCTGGAACGTGTTGCAGGCATCAAATTCAAAATGAGTGAATATTTGCAAAAAACAATAAAGTTTATCTGTTTGAACATTAAATATCTCGTCTTTGTAGTGGATTCAGTTGAAAAGGATTTGCAGATCATCGTTTTCTGTTTTTATTTATGTTTTACACAACGTCCCAACTTCACTGGAATTGGGGTTGTACTATAACGCAATATCACACCTGTTAAATTCATGTAAATCATTAACATAATAAGGCGGTTGGCACAGCCACCCAAATGTTGAAGTTTTTTACAAATGAAGCAAATGCTGTGCGGTCCCTTTTCAGTTCAGTACTCCATCAACTATCAGCTGCCTGTGGTGTCCCACATGTTGGTAGCCATTTACTGCAGTGTTCATAAGGCTATAGGGCACCTACATAAGCACTTCGGGACAAATTGCACAAGCTCATTCCAGCAGTTGCCGTCCATCAAGACGGCTGCGTTCGTCAGTGTTGATATGAAGTTGATATAACCGACGTCAGAGGACCGTAAGATATGTTGCATCAGCATTATCTCCCTCTGACATGGTTTACATGGTGAAACTTTCATGCAACTAGTTGCAGGTTGTGAAAATTACTTGACAGTTATACAAAGCATCTGAAAAACAAAGTTGCATGCAACATATTTGATTAGTCAAGTCCAGTCAGTACTCCAGTATTAGTGAACTAATGGTGCACGCCGTGGTGTAACAATAACATTAAATACACGATAAAAACAGGAAAAGTATGAATTTAAATAGACACTAAAACAAACACTAAACACTAATCGTAAAGATAAACACATTGTAGACAAATGGAATAGTAAAAAAGTAATATAAATATAAGAAGGTCCTGAAACGAACACAGATTAAGGCCTGTGGGTATAAATAGTGCAATTACTTTACTATTTAGACAAATAGGCAGCTAATATTTATGATATACCATATCGCTCTCACTATAAAGTCATCTGCAAGGTGTAATTTACATATTTGTAGCATTTTTTCCTGATATATTTGTTTCCAACTTTCTTTGCCATTCTTTGTTCTACATCTACTTGTCTATCATTTCTCTGTCTATGTTGGATTTAAGAAGTTAAACGTGGAGCATCTCGGTTTCCTCCTTTGGACCCCAGATGAATCTCAGCTCTGTGTAAAATTGGGGTGTACTAAGAGAGGAGGAGACTGATCTAGTTACATACAGTCACGTGAGATAACAGCAGTATGTTCAACAGGATCACGTGATGCTCTTTTGACATTTTGATGGGCTCACAAAGTTGAGACAAAGCTGAGTTTCAAGTGAGGTGCAGGACGCTTTACATTAAGCAACTAAAGTGCAGTTTTGTTTCATGAAGGTTTTGACAAATAAAGTTGAATAACATTTTCACCTAGCCTGAAAGCGAAGCGGTGAATTTATCGGTCAATCTACGTTCCGACTCTCACCTACGGTCACGAGCTTTGGATAGTGACGGAAAGAACGAGATCGCGGATACAAGCGGCCGAAATGAGCTTTCTCCGCAGGGTCGCCGGGCTCTCCCTTAGAGAAGCTTGGCGATTCGGGAGAGGCTCGGAGTAGAGCCGCTGCTCCTCCACGTTGAAAGAAGCCAGTTGAGGTGGTTCGGGCATCTGGTAAGGATGGCCTCTGGACACCTCCCTAGGCCTCCATTCCAGACATGTCCGACGGGGAGGAGACCCCGGGGAAGACCCAGGACACGTTGGAGGGATTATATCTCTCGACTGTCTTGGGAACGCCTCGGCATCCCTCCGGAAGAGCTGGAGGAGGTGGCGGAGGAGAGGGAGGCCTGGGCCTCTTTGCTTAGGCTGCTGCCCCAGTGACCCGGATTCGGATAAGCGGTGGAGGATGGATGGATGGATGGATGGAACATTTTCACCATGTAAATCCAGCAGGAAATACAGTCAGCTGTCATTTCATCCCAGAAGGTGTCATGAACATATGATCAATTAAGTGATGCTTATTAGTCCCACAATGGGGAAACACACACACTAGGGGGCAGTAAGCTCACTTGCAGTGGTGGGCAGCCCTATCCACGGTGCCCAGGGAGCAGTTGGGGGTTAGGTGTCTTGCTCAAGGACACCTCAGTCATGTACTGTCAGCTCTGGGGGTCGAACTGGCAACCAGATCCCTAACCTCCAGCCTAATGACAGATGGTGCATATTGGAATATGCCTTTATAAACAGAGCTTCATGTCAGTTGTCATGAAGGTGCTTGTGTAGGTGTTACAGTCTGCTCACCTCTACTGCCCTTCAGTAAAGAGTGACCTACATTTCTAATAATGTCCAAGATACGTTTTTGAGTATCTTGAGTCAGCAGTAAGCTGCAATTACAGTGCAGGCAGTGTCATCTCACCTGCACCGGTTCCACATTAATACACGTCAGAAAGGGTTACGTACTAGTGAACGATCTGCACTGACCTTCACGTGCCCCCGCCACCGTATTGTCACTGTCATATCAAACAGACCAATAAAAATGGCCCCGACTTACTTCTCTAAAGTTACAGTTTCCGAGATTCAAGGTTCGATAACTGATAGTCCTACCTAGAGGGGTGCTCCTACCAGGTAACATGGAGGGGCTCAACATCCACTCCATGCAACCTCTCCACTGGTGTTCCTCAAGGTTCAGTTCTGGGTCCTCTCCTGTTTTCTCTCTATACCCGCTCACTCGGACATGTTATTTCTTCTCATGGCTTTTCATATCACTGCTATGCTGATGACACACAACTCATCCTTTCTTTTCCTCCTAATGACACACAGGTCTCGACTCGGATCGCAGCATGTCTGGCAGACGTTGCATCGTGGATGACAACCCACCACCTCAAGCTGAACCCAAGCAAGACGGAGATGCTTTACATCCCGGGATCTTCTGGTATTCGGTGTGATCTCTCAATTCCCTTTGAGAACACCCTGATTACTCCATCTACAGAAGCTCGTAGTCTTGGGGTAGTTGTAGATGACCAGCTCTCTTTCACGGCTCATGTTGCTAACCTGACTCGGTCATGCAGATTTCTCCTTTACAACATCCGGAGAATTCGACCTTTTCTCTCTAGAGAGGCCACACAGGTACTCGTTCAGTCTTTAGTCGTCTCTAGACTAGATTACTGTAACTCCCTTCTGGCTGGTCTTCCAATGCGTACCATCAGGCCCCTGCAACTGATCCAGAATGCTGCAGCTCGACTCGTCTTCAACCTTCCTAAATTCAGCCATGTCACTCCACTGCTGCGTTCCCTTCATTGGCTTCCTGTAGCAGCTCGCATCAGATATAAAACCCTGATGTTGGCCTACAAAGCCAAAAATGGTCCAGCTCCTTCCTACTTGAGATCAATGGTGAAAGCTAGATCCGTACCCAGAGACCTTCGTGCTTCAAGTACGGCTCGACATGACCCACCATCTTGCAGATCACAAGGAAAACATGCCTCCAGACTGTTCTCTGTCCTGGAACCAAGGTGGTGGAATGAACTTCCCCTAAGTGTCCGAACAGCAGAATCACTTGCTGTCTTTAAACGACGTCTGAAGACCCGTCTCTTTACACTACACTTATCTAATCACTAACACTGTCTATTAAAGATCTTCACCTCTTTTATTGTTCACTGTATTTTATTACAAACTTTTTTCAGCAGGTTTAGTGTTGTGTAGACTCCGTGTTGAGTTGTAGGTATTTTTCTACTTGTTGTATTTGTTTTAGGTCTCAATGCACAGATAACTTCAGGTAGCAATTTAGAGCAAAGCTCTTTAAAATTTTGTCAACCTTTATTAACATGAGATATTCTGAAGTAATGACAAGCACTTTTGTAAGTCGCTCTGGATAAGAGCGTCTGCTAAATGCCATAAATGTAAATGTAAATATGCATCCTGACAAGCAGCCGAGTGGAGCTGAGCCAAATCAGCTCTTACTGAGGCAACTAACCACAAGGGAGCTGCATTCAAGACAGAAAACAACCGCAAATGTAGACGATGTCAGGGGGTGACGGATTGAAATGAGCCCAAGCTTTCACAACACTGTTGCATAAACCAGGTCAATGGGGGTTCTAAAGAATGCTGGGCCCATTAGAACTGATATCTCCAATCCAAACGATACAACGTCAAGAGAAAACTACAATTTGTGATCTCAATAAGCTTCACGTCTGATGGACTTGGTTACCGTCTGTGGCAGGTTTCCAGTCCATAACCTGGAGTAACATTCAAAACGGCCATAAATCATAAACTGATAAGGACTCTTAACCATAACTGGAACAGCAGGAGTTGTATGAAGAGCAGTACTGAGATTATAAACAAGATATATAAGGGATGAACCTAACATTTATCTTAGGGTATCACTGACTCCGTCTTTAACCGTGAATCAGCACTTTCATTCCATCCACAGATCCTCCTCCCATAACTTACAGTAGCAACAACTTCTACACAACATCTTGGGGACATCGCCTCAGGCCCCTTAGGTCCAGAGTCTGGTCCAGAATCTAAAGCTGGTGATTAAGTGAAGTGCTTGATCAGGTTTGAGCAGGTAAAGCACCAAACTGTGTTGGGTTCCAGTTTATGTAGATATTCTGAAATACATTCTCTATAAATGCTCAAACCATTCTCAACAACATCAGGGCTACAGCTACAATCCTGGTTAAGGATTCAGCCACAATCATGACTGTGGGTAGTGTAGGAATCTTGGTTAGGGTTAGGACTGCACATAGGGTTACAGTTAGAATCATGGGTAAAGTTGTAATTAGGGTTACCATTAAAAATCACTGTTAAGGTAAAAGTTATTGAGTCAGAATCAAGATTTGGGTTACAAATCTAGAACAGTACTTAAAGCAGTTAAGGACATAGAATCACAGTTATGCTTACAGTTACAATCACAGTTGTAGTTACAGTTGGAATCGCAGTTAGACTTTTGGGGTTACAGCTAGAGTCATGGTTAGTGTTACTGCACCCTCAGAAATAAAGGTTCTAGACTGTCTCTGGGTCAGTTCTCCTCTCATCACTGGGGTGGGACCCTCAAGGCTCCGTCTCAGTGCCTTCAGTCAGGGAACATAACTGAACCATAATCCACTGAAATGATGTGTTCTAAGCTGGACTGACTCCACACACCCCGCCTCGCCTCGCCTCCAGGCTTTTACTCTACTGCTCTGGTTTAAAACATTCGGTTATGAAAATTATAAACGATTTCATTTACATTGTTCGCACCTTGATGAAGGAAAAATGTTCCTGCGCTGAGCCTTCATTTCTAACAGGGTGTTAGAATTATGGAAAGCGTTAGAATCACGATCATAGTGAGTGCTGTGGTCAGACTCCGGCTTAGGATTTAGGGTTAGGGTTACCATTAGAATCATGGTTAGAATTAAGGGGTGCAGTTAAAACCACGTTTGGTTTACGGTTATAGTAACAGTTGGGATTTGAGTTGAGGATTAGAATTAGGAACTGAAAATCGATAAATATTCAGCTGAATATAAAGAGAAGACCGTCACATCTACACAGTCTAATTTGAACCAGTTAAATAAAGCTTCAACCACCATGCAAGACAAATTCTATACATCACAATCTAATGAATCCGCCCCATCCTCACCCTCCGTGTTTATGCCGTGTGTTCTCGCCCAGATAGACGTCCTTGTGTTTGCGGCGGCTGGGAAACTGGCTTTCGCTGAGCAGGGTGGTGGGCCACAGCCATGCCAGGTACAGCAGCCTCAGCGCCAGTGCTGTTGGCTTCATGGCTGAGGATGGAGCTCCAGGGAGAAGAAGAGAGTGGCTCCCTGGTCTCAGAACATCTGGCGAGGGCTCAGCATGACATGGACATACCCTTTATCCTGCGAGTCCATCCATCTCCAGGCGTATCCCATTCCTCCTCTCACCTCACACACTCAACGCGGCGCCATCAAATCCCCCACGGGTGACTGCGCTTACATGGTAGTTGGTATTTACCGTAGAAAATCCCCCGGCTGGGCACCACAAGTTCTCCAGGCTCCTCTGTGTGTGGGTGTGGAATATGTGCTAGGTACTCTGTGCGCTTTCAGGACATAGTATTTTGTTCCCCGGCACCCTCCCCCTCTCCCCGATTAAAACCAAATATCAATTTATTCCTATAATGACAAAAGAATGACGTTAATTCCTCTCTAATCTTCTTATGTGCGGCTGCTGAAATCTTTTAGTAACCCACAAACTCAAGCTGAGAGAGAGCGGGCGGAGGGGGCGGAGGGGGTGGAGGGGGCGGAGGGGGCAGAGGGGGCGGGGGTGAGCACAACCAGATATGTTTCTAATCATGAGTCTGTCTCAGCAAAGAATTAAAAAAAAAAGAGAACACTAGCCCATTTTTTGGGAAATATTAAGTACCATCAGGGTTTGCCTAAAAATGGCTGATGGTTTTAACCCATCTCTGAAGAGAATGAGATAAGCACAGCGCCGTCACTGTTTCTGGGACAAGAGTCACAGATGCCAGCTATTCCTGGCTTTGCTTGAATATTAATGTTTATTACCCACATCTGGATGGTCTTATCAAGCCGATATGTTCGGCTCCCAGCGGACCCAAGCCGAGAGACATGGTGTCACGCTGGTCATCAAGATTTGACCGAAGGAAAGATGGATGGTTCTTTAAATAACCAACTAAGGTCTTTTGCTAAAACTGTATCTTGAAGCCAAGCACCAGTTAAAAACTATTATCTTAAAGAATGTAGACCTAAGCCTTCAGCTCGGGCCTCAGCAAACATGCAGAAAAAACACATCTTCAACAATGTTCGTGTCTGCTAGCGCCCCTATGGGACTCTAGTAGTATGTTTTTTTTACTGTTGTTGTTTAAACAGTAATGAAGGTTCTGTTCAGGTCCGTTTCTCCTTCATCAAGGTACCAACAGTGTAGATGTTCCCTCAAAGCTCCAGCAGTGGGTTTAAGGTCTGATTGTGGAGCTTAAATCAGGTTCTCCAGGTGAAATGTTGGTGTTTGTTCCTTTTCATAACCGAATGTTTTAAACCAGAGCAGTAGAGTAAAAGCCTGGAGGCGAGGCGAGGCGGGGTGTGTGGAGTCAGTCCAGCTTAGAACACATCATTTCAGTGGATTATGGTTCAGTTATGTTCCCTGACTAAAGGTACTGAGATGGAGCCTTGAGGGTTCTACCCCAGTGATGAGAGGAGAACTGACCCAGAGACAGTCTAGAACCTTTATTTCTGAGAGTGTATATGTCAGATTTCTAGCACCACTCATACTTGTGGTCAGTGACATATCCAGGACTTAGACTGACGTAAATCAACGTGATTGGTTAATTTCACTGTAAATTCCCACTTATGTTAGTCATTAATCTGACAAGTTAGGCTAATCTGAGAAGTGGGGCAGTCGTGGGCTGGAGGTCAGGGAACCAGCCTCGTCACCAGAAGGTCGCCGGTTTGATCCCCAGAGCTGACAGTCCATGACTGAGGTGTCCGTGAGCAAGACACCTAACCCCCAGGTGCTGTGGATAGGGCTGCCCACCGCTCTGGGCAAGTGTGCTCACTGCCCCCTAGTGTGTATGTGGTGTTTTACTTAAACGCGGAGGTGAAATTTCCCCGTTGTGGGACTAATAATGGTCACTTAATGGGACAGATAGCTTGGCAGTATCTAGTCTCGTGGTGTGAGATGTAATGAAAATATCTGGGGACAACCATCAGGCATTTTGGGCTAAATGTTAGCAGTAATATAGGGTGGGAACAAATTGATAGTGAAATTTTAAAAACAGTACAATGCGTCGTGAAGGGAGGGCGATTGTGCTCTCAACAACAACAAGATCTAATGTTATTATTGCTGAAGTTCCCCTAATAGCTCCCATGTGGATGTGATCATGTGCAGAGAACAGGAAGTCAACGTTAAAAATCATCGTCATCTTTAGTGAGAGAAACACAGTTCAGTTAGCTTAGGAGAGCGATTTGCTAGCTGGCTTGTTTGGCTTGTGTTACTGGACATTAAAGGAGCACAGGCTAGATTTGGGCTGGGTTCTAGAGGAGGTCCAGCTCTCGTTAGGGGCAGATTGCACCACAATCCAGCACCTAAACCTTGACTGGTTGTTCTCAGAAGAGTACTCTCAGTACGGGATCCTACCGTGCTGCATCTACCTACTACTATCCTGATTGGACAGTTTTCTGTTGGGGGTCTCATTCTTTTCATTTCCAACCAAAACGTAATAATAAAATAAGAGCATTACTTCAACACCTACAGAGCTGAAATATAACATGTATGATAATTATATAAGATAAAAGTGCACAAAAATGTATAGACGTATTTGTTTCACAGAAATCTTCAGGTCATCTCTGAAGACCTAGGAGGCCCTGAACGTCTTACTGCTCAAAATAATGCCCAGACTAACTGACCTGACTGAGAATCTGGGGATAAAAGACTGTAATTTGGGGCACACAGGACACGACTCAATGGCTCTGCCTCTCCAGTACTGTTCCCCTTTCATTGAGTGCACAGAAAGCCGAGCGTCCAATTTCTTTGCTGTAAACAGACAGACTTCCTTTCCTTTTTTTAAGTGTCTTATACTGAGACTGACCCCTCCCTAAGCTTAAGCCTTACCCCTGACATCGTTAAGTGATGTGCTAAGATGAGGTTTGTTCCTGACCTTGGCTTTAGTTCAGTCAGTGTCAGCCACACCTGCCCTGTGTGGCTGATCGGTTTCTTTACGTTCTCAGTGGCCCATGTGGGTCCACACTCTCATGACTAAATAACGTAGACGTTAGTGTTATAGTAGTTACTGAATTATACGTCTTAAAATTAATAAGTAAATAATAATCCAGGAATTTAAGGATTTAGCTTCAAAGTTCCCCACAACGAGCTGTTCCTCCTCTGGCAAACACACGAGCACCACACTGTGTCTGTAATTACATGCATCTCTTTGTTCCTCCATTCCACTCTCAGCTGCTCCTGCTTCTGATCCCTCCATCCCTTTGTTCTGTTCTTAGCTACAATCTGATCAGGCTAATATGAGGCTGTGAAGATATTAGACTTGACTCCAACTGGTGCTCTCACCATGAATACAGGATTATTCAGGATAGGATTTCACGCTTACTTACATACTTCAAATATGTACATCACTTCCACATGAATGAAATATTTCACTGCACCAGAGTCTCATTCATTTACTTAATAATCACTGCTTTGATACACGTTTTTTCCCAAAAAAATCGGGAAGCTGTGCAGAGTGTAAATAAATAATAAAAAATGTGCAAATCATGTAAACCATATTTTTAAAGGAAAATGTTACAAAGACAAAATGTCAAATGTTGAAACTAAGAAATTTTTATTGTATTTTGAAAAATATTTGCCCATTTTGAATTTAATGCCAACAACATGTTCCAAAAAAGCTGGGACGGGAGCAACAAAGGGCTGGTAAAGTTGTCTAAAGCTAGACACCTGGCCGTTGACTGGAAGCAGAAACGGTCAAAAAAAGCATCCCAGAAGTAAAGAGGAGGAGGGTCACCACTCTGAAAGACGGCACCATCAAATAGAGCAACAGTTTAAGAAGAACGTTCCTCAACATAAAACAGCAAAGAGCTTCTGCTTTTCATCGTCTACGGTGCAGAATATCATTAAAGACTCAGAGAATCTGGAGAAATCTCTGTCTGTGAGGGACGAGGCTGAACACCAGTATCTGCTGGCCGTGATCTTTGGGCCCTCAGGCAGCGCTGCATTAAAAACAGACATGATTCTGTAGTGGAAATCACTGCATGGGCTCAGAAACACTTCTGAAAACCACTGACTGTGAACACAGTTCATCACTGCATCCACAAACGCTGTTAAACTCTAAAACACAAAGAAGAACCCAAATATAAACAGGATCCAGAAACGCTGCCACCTTCTCTGGGCCTGACCTCATTTAAAATGGACTGAGGGGAAGTGGAAAAGTGTCCGGCGGTCCGACGAACCAACATTTGAAATTCTTTAGGAAATCATGGACACTGTGTCCTCCAGGCTGAAGACCACTCAGCTTGTTATCAGAGCTCAGTTCTAAAGCCAGTATTCATGATGGTTTAGGGGACATTAGTGCTCATGGCCTGGGTGACGTGCTCATCTGTGAAGGCTCCATTAAAGCTGAATGATATAAACATGTTTTATCAACATCTGCTGCCGTCCAGACGACGTCTTTTTCAGGGAAGGCCTTGATTATTTCAGCAAGACGATGTCAAACCACATTCTGCATCTAAAATAATCCACAGAGAAAACATTTAAATGTTCTTTCTCTTTCCAACAACAACATTTATTTGTATAGCACTTTTTACAACTAGTGCTGTCTCAAAGCAGCTTTACACAAAAGCAGTTTATGGAAGGCTTGTCAAAAAATAAGAAGAAGAATAAAGAGAAAAAGGAGTCCATGTATAGATGTAAGGAACTAAATCCGGGTCCAGGCCCCCATGAGTGAGCCAGAGGCAACCGTGGTGAGGAAAAACTCCCTAGCAGTAAGAGGAAGAAACCTCGAGAGGAGCCCAGGCTCAAGGGAGGAACCCATCCTCCTCTGGCTGAGCCTGGATGAAGAGAGAATGACAGAGTAATGAGATTGTATGATAAGATAAAACAAAGAAGCTTAGAGCTTGACCATCTCTCAGAAATATTCTTTAGTAAGAAATAAACCTGGTTTATATAGTTGAAATAGTTCATATGCGGTGGTTGGTTGGTGTAGTGGGTAACACCTCTACCTTCTACGCCGTAGACTGGGGTTCAGGCCCTGCCTGGATAAGCACCCTACACTATATCAATGAGTCCTTGGGCAAGACTCCTAACACCACCTTCATCTCCCTGTGTAAAATGATTGAACTGTAAGTCATTCTGGATAAGAGCCTTTGCCAAATGCTGTAAATGGAATATGCCATAGTCATTCATTATAAGTTGAACATGACGCTGCTGTCGGAAGAAAACCTCGTAAAATAGTAGCTTTACTGGAGAAGGAAAAAACTTCACTTTCAATGGAACCAGAATTTTTCCCCTGTCATTTTGGGTCATTTCTTTTAGGCCATTCATCATAAAATTTACAAACAGTGTGAAGAGTAACGGCCAAATTATGTCAAAAACTGAAAAATGCCAAAAATGGAGATACAAGGTTTTCTTCCGACAGCAACGACAAAGTATATTGCATAATGTAATTGTGGGACATCATTTATGCAGGACTGATTATCCCGTTATACCAACTGGTCTGACTGTAATTAATTATTTAATTTGTGAGATAACTCTCTGTAAACATTGCGACACAACGCCTGACGCATAAACGCCTGCCTTCCTGAGATATGCATCGTGTGATAAATAGGGCTTGTGAAGTGGCCTACATTAAAGCTGTTGTGCAACCGGGCAATGCTTTGTTTTGGATTACATATCTTGGACTGCAGTGAAGAGGACAGAGAGATTTGAATGTTTTAAATGTATTTAAACCGTCTAGTTTCTGGTCTGCTTCACCTCCTTTTAGAAAGCAATTGGGTTCCTGAGATTGTCGGAGTGTAGACTGCATCATAAATCTAAAACCCGGATTAGTGACTATATGGCTGGAATTCTAAAGCACCATTTAGCGTTCTCACAAATGGAAGCCTGTATATGTTAAACTGTACACGAGCTGCTGTTAAATATACAATGGAGATACGTGTAGTATCCGACCACACGGCGTCCACAGTGGGTACGTCCATATAGACAGGCCACGCATGCGACCTCCCCGTGTTGGACTGAAAAGTAGGATTAAAATAAAGTGAGGCTTTCTTATTTAAAGTGAGGCTTTCTTATTTAAAACAGTAAAAACACAGATGAAGATAATAGCCATAAAAACATGGACACTCTTGGGCAATTTTTCAGTCTAGTAGAATAAACATCATTGCAGTAAACACACAAAAAACCCACTACAGTGAGAATCACTTTGAACTTTCTAGGATTTAAGATGATTTTAACAAATAATAAAGAGAGAAGGTCGCACGGAGCGAGAAAGAGGCACAGACCGAGAGTGAGACGAGGTATATGAAGTACGTCTAAAGGTATAGGGGTGGGAGAAGGTTGAGAATCAATAATAAAATTGCGGCAGCCAGATCGGTAATCCCAGTCCGGTGACATTCTCCTCTAATCTGGGATTAGAGTCCGATTGAGGGCAGAGATGAGTGCTGCCATCTCAGAGAAACATGCACGTGCCTTTGAGTGCAGCGGCTAGGAGTTGGCCGTTTTAGCTGACCTGGGATCAGCTGAGGCAAAACCTCCCTCATTGTAAATGGAAACCATGAGTGGACCTCAGACCTCCGAGCGCACAAAAGGCCAAGTCCTAACTTCAGTCAGAGCTCTATACACAGAGACGCACAATAGGCCCTTTGTGGTCCACAGAGCAGAACTGCACACGTGGTCCACTCTTTAAAATAAAGGTCCCAGGAGCAGATGCCATGAAAAATATATTCTATATATACTTCTTGAAGAGAAGAGTGAACAGATTTCTGAAAATGAGACTCTTAAAGTTTCTACATGCCAATTAAAGACTGTTTCTACCCAAGCAAAGAACCTTTTGGGAACCTTTTAGGGATACACCGGTATGAGAGTTGTGGTCACAGTAGTCCAGCATTGCCTGAACATTCTTCTGTTCCAGAGAGAATTTATACACTGGAGTCCAAACGTCTGAGACCACACTGAAAATGTGATATTTTATGTGTTAAATGAAAGACCTATAAAGACGCTGTGGCACATTTATTCTGGTTTAGCCCCACATTCAGAGCCAGAGGTGTTTGTTATTCTGACGCATATAAAATTGACCAGACCCTGAAATCGCTTTCCTAGGAGGCTCATCAAACAGGGTCCCTGCAAGATCCAGGTGATCCAGCGAGGCATGACAATAGCTAAAAACTATTTTAATGGTCTGGAACAAAGAATCTGTGCCTGAGTACTGAGAACCGACGGGTGTGATGGGCACGAATGGGCAAAGTTTACTCTTACTGTTTATTTGCTTGCTTTGCTGTTGTAATGGAGATATTATTTATATATATATATATATATATATATATATATATATATATATACACACACACACACACACACACACACACACACACACACACACAGTACTATACAAAAGTCTTAGGCACCCAAGACACATTTTCAAAATCTAATATATATATATAATTAGTGATTTTCTGGATGTGAGTGTGTTTTGGTGTGTTTGTTTACCCATTTCCAAACCTCAGTATTATATAATATTATTTATATTATATCATATGTAGTTAAAAAGCAGCTCCTGGTTTGACCAATCAGTGCTCAGTAAATTGAGCTCATGATGTAATTGATGATATTAACGAGTCTCTGTGGCGGCTGTGAAGGTGTCCAGGAAAAATATGGAGCCGAGAAATTCTTGTTACTTTTTATAGTTTTTGAATTATGAATACGACTTTATTCTAATGTATATTGTGATAAACTCCCTGCTGAGGTACATCGTTTAAAACTTTGCTTAGATGCCTAAAACTCTCACACAGTGCTGTATAAAGGAGGAAAGTCTTGTATTTCATTGAAACAGGAAATAAAAAACAGAATCTTAAACAAATGAAGAAGAAATGTTTAAAATTCTGCTCCATTTCATTCAAAGTTCTGCTCTATTTTACATAAAAGCTAATTTGTGAAATGCAGCCTGTTGAGGGCTTTTTACAAGAAGCTCTTTTTTGTCTTATTAGTTCCATTGAAGCAAATGTTCAAACAACTCTCAGGTAGATTTGATCAACGGACCCTTATTAGTCCCACAAACGGGGAAATTCCACCTCTGCATTTACCCCATCAGTGCAGTGAAACACCACATACACACTAGTGAGTACACACACACTAGGGGGCAGTGAGCACACTTGCCCGGGGCGGTGGGCAGCCCAATCCACAGCACCCAGGGAGCAGTTGAGGGTTTTACTCAAGGGCACTTCAATCATGCACTGTCAGCTCAGAAAAAACAACCCCCCACCCCAAACAGCCTCAAGTCGACCGAACACAGATGTCTAACGAGTCCGAGCCAAACTCAGTAAAATCATTTGTAAGACAAAATGTATTAAATAAGAAAGGAATGAAAAATAGAAGCATTTTCACCCATAGACTCCACTGTATATCATCAAATATTGTTTTAAAACATTGGTCAAAGCCAATTTTTAAAAGCAATGATCTGTTTATACTGATATGATTCCATATCCTTTATTTTTTCAAATTTAAATAACAAAAAAAAAAAATCTGAAAAATGAAATCAGACTTTTATCTTTGAGATGCTTCACAGATGGCATGTACTCTTACAGAATAGCGGCCCGAGTTGTTGATCATATGATTCTGCAAAAAGCCTTTGGTACAGAACTTGTGCATAACGTAGCGGTTCCGTCTATAAAGGTTCTAAACGTTCACACCTCACATTTTCACAAATAACTCTAACCCGGGGAAGCATGCATGGCTTTTCTGTGGCATCTCCTCAGATAACCATTGGCACCTCTATTAGAAGCAAACAACCAGGCCAAGACGCTTTTATTCTGAAAGTTCAGCGACGTTTCACTGCCCATGCAGTAAAAGCTGGACGCTTTGTGAAAGGATTCAGGTGTAAACCTGTCACAGTTCATCCTGTGCCGCTTCAGCTGGTTACTGACTGGCTTGGGCACAGAAACAACTTTGGAAATGGAAAGTTTTTAGGCATCTCCACTCAAGCTTTCTCTGTTTGGCCATTCTCTAAAAACGGCTCATTGCTAGAAGCACTTTACTGGAAAATATCTAACGACACTTGTGCTTACACCCATATGGTGTTATGTCTGTATCTAAATTAGACCCTAGCCTCCCGGCAGCACGTAGCAGCATGTCAGGGCTATCCTTGAAGTGGACCGTCTGGCCTCAGGCAGTTAGACAGGAATGCGTCTACCCACCTCACCGCTGCCCCCAGTGGTCAAAGAGCGCAACCTCAGACATGCCAGCGCATGTAGACCTCACTGAAACAGCTCACCTCACTTCACAAGACCACACTTGTGATAGTAAAGGCAGCAAAATATTTGGAGCAATGCCACAGAACAAACACATCCGCTTCTTGACCCATACGATTGTGCCAAGAACCGTTTGGACCTTTTATATTGAGTCATCTTTGAAACATCAGCCTTAAAAGGTTCCTTCACGGGTAGAGAACCTATTATCTCTACCAGTGTAACCTACTGTACTGATTTGCTCAGTAAAAAAAAAAAAGAAAAACAACTAAGAAGTTCTGCTGTGGTGTGAACTGGAACACAGCCCATTCACCACTGCACCGTCTCTCCTTTAAAAGGAAGCTGAGGTTTCAGCCAATGACGTCATGGAGATCTGTTCTCCTTTGGTGAAGCTGCTGTAGTCAAACCACAGAGGATACAGAGCTGTTCACAGTCACAGTGAGAGACGAAGGGGCCAGAATGCTTGAAACACTTCTATATTTAGACTCTCAGCAAAGACCAAACAGCAATAAACAGAGATAAAGCTTTATATAGCGTTATCCTCTTAAAGCCTGAGGGTTTGTTTGTGGTCCGGCTGCACAATCGCTCTCGTCTGTGACCACATAACTTGCATAGTCCTACTGTAGCTCAAAGTTTGTGAGCTCAGACTGTGCCGTCAACATGGTGCTAGTATGAGGGAGGGGGAGAACTCTGAGAACCTGAGCTGGAGTTCTGGGCGGCTTCTGCCTGTAGCTAGAAGGCCAGACCCCCTCATAGCTGTAGCAGGACTGATGTAGGACTGAGGAACAGGGAGGAGGATGGGGTGGTGGTGGTGGGGACTGCAATCTCTTCGTCACGGGAGTGGAAGGTAAGGATATGAATGTATAGAGCGTTGGATTGAAAGAAGGAGGGGCTTCTGCCATGCTCCTCCCCCTAAACGTCAGTTAGAACATAACTACATTCGTTACAGATTAAGAGGCCTTTATTAGTCCCAAACAGGGAAATTTCACCTCCACGTTTAACCCATCTGTGCAGTGAAACACCACAATAGTGAACACACACACACACACTAGGGGGCAGTGAGCACACTTGCCCAGGGAAGCCCTATCCACATTGGGGGTTAGGTGTCTTGCTCAAGGGCACTTCAGTCACGTACTGTCGGCTCAGGGGAAACAAACAGGCGACCTTCCAGTTACAGGGCTGGTTCCCTAACCTCTGGACCACGACTGCCGCAAAGTCTTAATAGAGACCACCATAACAGGTCTGACCAATCCAGTACCAGGTTGATATCAGTAGGGTCTGCAGGGTCAGATAACTGAGGATAAATTGATTAATCAGTTCAATCCAGTAACAAATCTATCCTGAACAGGCTCACATTCACACTGTGTGATGCCGTGTGGTCAGCTGTGTATTTCCTCCAGTGGGGAAGTAAAACCCAAGGAGTTTTGGGCTTGATCACCTACATTTTGCAATTAAAAATATCTCATTAAAAAAAGTTTTGTGAGTTAGATTTTACACTGAACTATTGTTTTCTTCAAAGCTAATGCAGCTAATAAACAATAGAAGTCAATAGACAGCATTTTTCTGTAGGCACAGCCCCAAAACTTCCCTCAATGCGCTGAAAACGCACCCACTGAGAGTTTTGTTGGTGTGGTTTTGGACACAATGACGTAAAAAGACCAAAACCTCAGCAGCTTCACCATTTTAGTCAACAGTGTTGAGAGGAGTTTTGATGATCTACATCAGTGCTGAGTAAAAACTGTTCACGTGTGATTTTTTTGCCAAACTACTTCTTTAAAGCTCACTAGTTTTTGAAGAAAAGATATTGGATCAGTATCAATATCAGCCGATAATCAATGTTTCAGTATCGCAGGGAGAAAAGAAAAGCAGTATCGTGGCAGCTCTAGTCTTGAGCTACAATGGGTTAAACATCCAGAGAGAGAGAGAGAGAGAGAGAGAGAGAGAGAGAGAGAGAGAGAGAGAGAGAGAGAGGAAAAAGTAAGAAGGAGGCACGTGTGATCATTCATTATAGTCCAGTCCAATGGTCTTGGAATGTGTGGGTGTGTTAAACTTCCCCCTCTCTGTGTCTCTCTTTGAAACACACCTACGACTCTCGGCCGCACCGTCACTGCCTCTTCAAGCTCCTCTCAGACGCAGCTGGTCCGCTCTCAGGTGAACACAGGACGTCCAAACCATCTCACCGCCCATTCAGTTCACTGCGGAGGGCTGCAGAGTCCGATTACACCCCGTTCACCAAACCTGTACTGAGGAGCTTCTTTCCCAGTTCCCTTCTCCTCCCTCTGACTCTCTCCGTTCTCTCCCTCTCTCCGTTCTCTCCCTCTCTCTCTGTGCGCATGCTGCTGCGGGCCTTTTTGAATCAGAGTGTGTCGTACACACTCGCCGGGCTTTACACCCTCTTATGGATTCTTCCCTGTGTTCGGAGTAAGACTCCAGGTAAGATCTTCTCTTTTTAATCATGCAGCACTTATTTGCAGGCTCAAAGTTCAGCTTGCCCGTCCTGTACCATGCCGTGAACTTGGAACGTCAAACGATGAATCGTTTTCCTTAATGAGTCACTTTAATCTGATCCAAAGCGGCACTTCAAAGCTTCTGTGCATGACTTGGTGATTTAGCTTCTGTTTGATGAAAGTTTTACTGCTTTTCTTTCCGCTTCAGTCGCGCCTTGTTTGAAATATGAGGCCATAACTCTATTTACATATCACTCGTGGGTAAACAGAAATAGTTTAAGGGTCATTAAGATTAGCACTGTTGCTAAATTTGGCTGTTGAATGCTGCACGTGCTTGGTGATAATGCTGGGGTTTGGAAGAACACCGGCTGGCTCTGGAGAAAACATCTGGAGACCATATGCAGTCATGTTATATAGCAGGAATTCTGCTCCAGGACCAGTTTAGGTCTTCACCATTCTAATCGCTTCTTTTCAGGATCCTGGTGCTACACGAGATGTGCTCTTCTGAAGCCCTAGACTGATACGGGTCTTAGTTTCTTGAGGATGAAACGAGATTTGTAACATTTGTAACATTGTAACATTTTCTGCGTTTTATCCGGTGTGATGTACAAAGAAATGTAGCATTAGGAGTTTTGTCACATTGGCAGCAGGGCAGTAGAAGAGGGGCATGTGACTCCAGAGCCACACGTTGCCTCCACTGATAAATTATGTAAACACAAGTTTTAAAATGTTCAGTTCAATCTTTAGTCCATTTAGTCCATATATGGTAAACTAAGGCCGCTTTGAAAGGGGTTGTTCACAATACCACAGAACTGTGCTTTCCTTGGTTCTCTACCATTCAGTGGATCTGTAGTGTTAGAGTTGTGAGTGTGAAGAACCTCCTGAAAGTATGAGGCTTTAAACCTGGACTGACTTTGAATGAGGTGCAATAAAGGCAGCCAATCAGGACAGGGGTCATTTACATACACTCACCTGTTCAGTTGCTTGTTAACACAAATAGCTGATCAGCCAATCACACGGCCGCAGCTCACTGCATTCAGGCCTGTAGAGGTGGTCAAGACAACTTGCTGAAGTGCAGACCGAGCATCAGAACGGGGAAGAAAGGGGATTTAAGGGGCTTTGAACGTGGCGTGGTTGTTGGTGCCAGACGGGCTGGTCTGAGTATTTCAGAAACTGCTGATCTGCTGGGATTTTCACGCACAACCATCTCTAGGGTTTACAGAGAACGGTCCGAAAAAGAGGAGATATCCAGTGAGCGGTCAGTTGTGTGGACGAAAATGCCTTGTTGATGTGAGAGGTCAGAGGAGAACGGGCAGACTGGTTCCAGATGATAGAAAGACAACAGGAACTCAAATAACCAACCAGAATCTCTGAGGAACGTTTCCAACACCTTGTTGAAAGTCTGACAAGAAGAATTAAGACAGTTCTGAAGGAAAAAGGGGGTCCAACCTTTTACTAGCAAGGTACCTAATAAAGTGGCCGGTGAGTATTTCAGTCAGATAAAAGCATCGGAACAAACACAGTCTGTTTAATTCTAAATGATAAAGAGAGTTTGGACAAAGAATGTGGCCATATTTCATCTGCCTGAACAGTCAGACTGGAATTCATTCATACTTTTATGTCGATTCAGCAGAATTTTTATTATAATTTCCTCATGGAAACAGACCTTACAGGGCAGTGTCATCAAAATGCATTACCGGACCGTTCTACTGAAAAACTGAAAAAAAAAAATTAATTAGTATTCAGACCTTTTTTAAACAGGAGGGAGTGAGGCTGCATCCCTGTCCCTCATGGCCACATGGTGAGCAGTTAGATCCCAGTGTTTTAAAGTAAATGTCTGAAAATCAGTGAGGAACATTAAGAACATTCAGGCGCTTCTGAAAACAGACACAGCTGAAATCAGGCGCTCCTGAAAACAGACACAGCTGAAATCAGGCGCTCCTGAAAACAGACACAGCTGAAATCAGGCGCTCCTGAAAACAGACACAGCTGAAATCAGGCGCTCCTGAAAACAAACACAGCTGAAATCAGGCGCTCCTGAAAACAGGCACAGCTGAAATCAGGCGCTCCTGAAAACAGGCACAGCTGAAATCAGACTCAGCTGAAATCAGGCACTCCTGAAAACAAACACAGCTGAAATCAGGCGCTCCTGAAAACAAACACAGCTGAAATCAGACTCAGCTGAAATCAGGCGCTCCTGAAAACAGACACAGCTGAAATCAGACTCAGCTGAAATCAGGCGCTCCTGAAAACAGGCACAGCTGAAATCAGGCACAGCTGAAATCAGGCGCTCCTGAAAACAGACACAGCTGAAATCAGGCGCTCCTGAAAACAGACACAGCTGAAATCAGGCGCTCCTGAAAACAGACACAGCTGAAAACAGACACAGCTGAAATCAGGCGCTCCTGAAAACAGACACAGCTGAAATCAAGCGCTCCTGAAAACAGACACAGCTGAAATCAGGCAGAGCTGAAATCAGGCGCTCCTGAAAACAGGCACAGCTGAAATCAGACTCAGCTGAAATCAGGCACTCCTGAAAACAAACACAGCTGAAATCAGGCGCTCCTGAAAACAAACACAGCTGAAATCAGACTCAGCTGAAATCAGGCGCTCCTGAAAACAGACACAGCTGAAATCAGACTCAGCTGAAATCAGGCGCTCCTGAAAACAGGCACAGCTGAAATCAGGCACAGCTGAAATCAGGCGCTCCTGAAAACAGACACAGCTGAAATCAGGCGCTCCTGAAAACAGACACAGCTGAAATCAGGCAGAGCTGAAATCAGGCGCTCCTGAAAACAGACACAGCTGAAATCAGGCGCTCCTGAAAACAGACACAGCTGAAATCAGACTCAGCTGAAATCAGGCGCTCCTGAAAACAGGCACAGCTGAAATCAGGCACAGCTGAAATCAGGCGCTCCTGAAAACAGACTCAGCTGAAATCAGGCGCTCCTGAAAACAGACACAGCTGAAATCAGGCGCTCCTGAAAACAGACACAGCTGAAATCAGGCGCTCCTGAAAACAGACACAGCTGAAATCAGGCGCTCCTGAAAACAGACACAGCTGAAATCAGACTCAGCTGAAATCAGGCGCTCCTGAAAACAGACACAGCTGAAATCAGGCGCTCCTGAAAACAGACACAGCTGAAATCAGGCAGAGCTGAAATCAGGCGCTCCTGAAAACAGACACAGCTGAAATCAGGCGCTCCTGAAAACAGACACAGCTGAAATCAGACTCAGCTGAAATCAGGCGCTCCTGAAAACAGGCACAGCTGAAATCAGGCGCTCCTGAAAACAGACTCAGCTGAAATCAGGCGCTCCTGAAAACAGACACAGCTGAAATCAGGCGCTCCTGAAAACAGACACAGCTGAAATCAGGCGCTCCTGAAAACAGACACAGCTGAAATCAGGCGCTCCTGAAAACAGACACAGCTGAAATCAGGCGCTCCTGAAAACAGACACAGCTGAAATCAGACTCAGCTGAAATCAGGCGCTCCTGAAAACAGACACAGCTGAAATCAGGCGCTCCTGAAAAGACACAGCTGAAATCAGGCGCTCCTGAAAACAGACACAGCTGAAATCAGGCGCTCCTGAAAACAGACACAGCTGAAATCAGGCGCTCCTGAAAACAGGCACAGCTGAAATCAGACTCAGCTGAAATCAGGCGCTCCTGAAAACAGACACAGCTGAAATCAGGCGCTCCTGAAAACAGACACAGCTGAAATCAGGCACAGCTGAAATGTCTTGTAAAGTTTCAGTAGTGACATGATTGGGTAGGAAGGTTCAGTGGTTTATTTTAATATAATAACCATAATTAAAGGTACAGGATCACTCAAAGCAAAATGATTTTATTGTGCCCTAAAGTCCAAAATGTATTTTCAAATCTGACTTTGAACCAGTTTAACAGAAAGACCGACGGTTACACTCGGCATGACCTTTCAGTTTGGAACGCACACAAGCACAGGTAGCATAAATGAATGAGGATGACGTGAGAGATAAGAATCAAACGGCGAAACAAAAGAGCCAAAGGAGTCTAACACCGACCAACACAGGCTTCAACAAGCACAGAAACTCCCAGATGACCTGTTCAGACTGAGCTCAGATACAGGTCACATCACAAAGGATAATGTCAACCTTAAACTACTTCAGATTTGGGCTGTAAGTCACGTTGGGGGCACTTTTACCTGCTGCGGTTCTTCTGTGTGAAGAGCCTCTTGAAAGTACGAGGCTTTAAACCTGAGCTGTGTTTTTAATGAGGTGTAATACAGGCAGCCAATCAGGACAGAGGTCGTTTACATAGTGGTCCTTCAGGTTTTAGTGTAGTAACCCACACTAAGACCACATTTCACTCCTTTTGCCGTGAAAAAAAGCTGCATTTGTAGCAGATCACTCAGAAGTACATGCCAGCAGATGTGGCACAATCTGGTAAGAGTACATTTGGAGACCTCAGTGTTCCAGAGCAACATTTCTAGAAGACTCCAGATGTGCGAGTCAGTGTTGTGAAGTGGCTGGACTGAGATCCAGCTGCCAGTGCTGGCATTTCAGAGAGGCCATGAAATCACTCCTTCTGCTGGGTGGAGAAATGAAAGGCCTTTCATGAAGGAGCCTCACCGTTGCTCTGTCTAAACACGGTGCGACTGTAAATATTGAGCCTCACTCTGGCGTCACACTGTAACAGCGCAGTGGAATGTTTTCGCAGCAGTTTGTGGAGAATTTATAATTTCAGATCTCAACTTTCGCAACTTTCACAAGCCGCAACAAGAGAGGAGCGTCAACACTGAATCCACTTTACTGTGGTCCTTTCAAAAGGGATCACTTTTTAGCTCGGAGCAAATCGAGGAGGGCTTGACGGGAATTCCAGATAAGCATCAATATTAAAGAAAAGAACACATTTAAATATTTATTTGATGTTACAGTCAAGCTTTCCTCAAAACAGTGGAGCAAGTTGGAGAATTAGTTTAGAAGCAGTTTAGCTCAACTTCAGATGAAGTGCTTCAGAAAAGTGTTTAAAACCGAAACATTTGGATTGTGTGGATTGTGTGTCCCCACGGTCCTGAGGGAGAAGCGGCTTGGAAAATTGATGGATGGATGGATGGATGGATGGATGGATTGTGTGTGTTCAGTGGCTTCAGTGTCAATTCTGTGTGTTTCACACAGCTCCTCATTTACAGCCTGACTTTAAAACCTCAAAAGAGCTTAGATTGAAGCCCAGTCTACAGCGTAGAGGCCAGAGGTGTCACCCACTACAGTCCACCGTCAGGTGCTTACAGTGGACCTCCAGTTCTGGGAGGTAGAACGACACTCTAGGCCCTTCGGACGTCCTGAAGTCTGAGTTTTGCTACTGACTGAAGAGGAGCGGGACTCTAACCAGGGCGGATCAGATGTTAGAAATGGAAAATAGTGATGTCATAGACATTTTTCATTTATTTTTGTTTATTTATTTATTTTTTACCAAGCTTTGACATTCATGGCCTGAAATGAAGGCCTAACTGTGACCGTCGTGGTTCTCCACTAAAAACATTTTGAGTCCATCTAGTCCACGTGTGGAAACTCAACTGTAAATTGAATTAGTCATTTTTGTGATGTCACAAGAACCATCACACACACTCCGTCTGTTCAGCCTACAGCGCTAAAGCTCTGCTCATTCACCAACTGTTAAGATTAAGAGATACTTTTTTGATCCCACAAACGGGGAAATTCCACCTCCGCATTTAACCCATCCATGAAGTGAAACACCACATACACACTAGTGAACACACACACTAGGGGGCAGTGAGCACACTTGCCCGGAGCGGTGGGCAGCCCTATCCACGGCGCCCGGAGAGCAGTTGGGGGTTAGGTGTCTTGCTCAAGGACACCTCAGTCATGGACTGTCGGCCCTGCGGATCGAACCGGCGACCTTCTGGTCACGAGTCCGGATCCCTAACCTCCAGCCCACGACTGCCCTGAGACACTGGTCAGTCAATTTTGCATGAAGGGACGTGTGTGGACCAAGCCACGCTGGAGAATGCGGGCATGTTCTTGGTACAAGAAACCACACACATGCCGTAACTGGACCTCCGGGAAAAAGATCGAGAGTCCTATAAGATACAGATAAGACTGACAAAACCATCTAATTGCGTCAGATGAAAGAGTTGTTTAGTTTTTGTTGCCAATGTTAAACGTTTCTCTAATATGGATGTATTTAAATATGAATGTCAGCGCCAGCTTCAGCGAGGTACTGGTAAAGCCTTGTGTGTGAGGGTGGCTGGTAATTCAGGCCTGTGAGAAGTACATGTTGGCAGGAAATGTGGGCACGACTGCAGATTCACAGAACAGATCCTCGCTTTGATTTTGAGAACAGGACGCCTCACCTCTGTGATTAGCAGCGACCACAGACGCATGACTCACGCTCCTCGCTGGCTCTAACAGCAGTCTTTAGCGAATGACACCAGAGCCACTATTAAAGGCGCTTAGCTCATTTTCCAAGTGAGTGTCTCTTTGCCGAGTCGCTGCACCCCTGAGGTGGGCAAGTGTTCACCATTTAAGCTTAGACACTAATTTCTAACACAAATCACATGGCTACGCTGATGTGGCTTACAATCAACGAAAGGACTTCAGTCAAATGTTTTCCTGAAGTGAGAGTCATAACCAACAGGAGGCTGCGTCTCAGTAAACATCTGGAACTGCAGAACCGCTTTACTTCCATAATAATGGAATTTTCCATTAAACTGTTAGAGTTACAGATAATGGACACCACCAGCGTGTCCCAATTCAGGGGCTGGATCCTTTGAGGGACGTGGTCTACGAAGGCGTGTCCTACAAAGCGTGATGAGACCCGCGAAGGCCGAACTCAAACGAGCCGGATTGCCCTACGGCGGATTTCCCGTTTGTGCCCCAGCACCGCTGTTCCCAGCCTTACCGCTGCGCCACGAAACGCCGCTCCTGTCAAGTTATTTTAGAGACGGAGCCAGAAACTTTGATTTTAGTTGATTTTATTTTTTTATTTATTAGACCTGGACATTTTATTTGGACGGTCCACTGTAGATGCTCTGTAAATACTCAGTCCATCTTTAAGGAACACTCAACTAAATATCAATTAAATAAAACAGAACTTCAAGTTCAGTGTGAATTTTATTAAATCTAACCTTAATGCTAAATCTAGTCCTAATCTTAACCTCAAGGGGAAACCTACTCCTACTCCTACTCCTACTCCTACTCCTACTCCTAACCCTAACCAAAGCCAAACTGTTGGTGATAATCAACTGAACAACTCCAGAAAGTTTGGTAGTGATTTAGGCATCTGCAGAGCGTCTATAGTGGACCATCCAAATAAAGAGGGACCTTTATTTTTTTAACATTTGTCATTAGCCATTCGCCTCAATACTTAAACCCAGTACTTAATTACATTTAAAAGTGCTCTTAAGCTGCCGTCCGCGTCTCTGTTGATGCTGCCAGGGTCTCAAATCCTTGTCAGCACACAATGATCCTTGGGATTTGTTGGCTGGCGAATTTGCCGTGGAAAAGGACACAATTGTTGGCCGCATAAGAGGGAGTCTTTGAAATGGGGCAGCTTAGTCGCACTGCTGTGACACAGTCGGCCTTCAAACGCGGCCTCTGCATTGGGACGTGGCCTCTGAAGGACGCAGCCTCTGAATTGGGACGTGGCCTCTGAAGGACGTGGCCTCTGAATTGGGACGCGCTGTAGTTTTGCTGAACCGTTCCTTTAAAGCTTGCCATGAGCTTTCACTTCTCACTGTAATAAGACGTGAAAGCCCATGGAGAGCCTTAAACAAACGGTTCACAGAAACACTCATTTACTCAAATGTTCCTTCAGCTTAAATGTTGGTCGACCGGCTAAGACGTGTTTGGTGTCTGAAGTTTGGTGTGACATTCCTGATCCAGAACACAGGATGACGACACCAGCCAAGCCCACTGGGGCCTGACAAGGCGCTGAGTTTTGTTCTGAGTTTGTGAAAAATGTTTACTACATCACCAGGATAGGGCTGAGCTTGGTTTGGGTTCTAATGAGTGGTTTTTATGTAGTAGATTTGCTTTTATTTAAAGAAATTCCAACACTTGCGTAGTTTCTCTCCTGCGCCCTCTCAGTGTAACAGTATATAGCGTATCTCCGGCGGTTGAGGAGTGAGTGAATGTGTCTGACTGGACTGACTGAAACCAGATCTCACTGCTTCCTGCAGTAGCAACAGGAACTTTAGTGCAGCTTAAGAAAAGCCTGGACTTTGTTAGTATTTTGTCACCAGTGACAGAAAAACCTACTGGTTAAGACTAAGATGTGTAAAAAACCAGCCTGTGGTTCATCCACCTTGGTGTGTGTTGGGATCGATTTAGCCATACCAGGTTGTGTTCAGTCTCAAAGCCAGTGCTGGACAGTAACTGAGTATCTGAGTAAATGTAATGAGTTTCTGTACTTTAGTATTTTTGGTGTATCTGTACTGAAGTTTCTCTGTTCTGGGAGACTTTCTCCTTTCACTCCACTACATTTCAGAGTCTAATATCCGACTTTTCCCTCCTACATTTTGAGAAATCTGTCGTTCCTTTTGGTTTCTGTGTGTATAAAAACGTAACATGTCAAAACGAAAGAAGCGCAAAGCCAGAGCACCAATCAGGGCCCAGCGGTCACTTTGTTTAGAGCTGGTTTTGACCTGTTGGTCATACCGACCCAGTGCAGCACGCGGTTCAACGTCAGCGCAGCAGCGTAAAACTTTGGGAGAGTCTGTTCAACATAAATGATGAACTAACCTAACTTTGTGTAAATAGAGCACAATATAGAAATATGTCCACATATGCAGTCGAGACTGACGCGGCTTTTTTCTGAATTTCTACAAACACCATTTCATTTTATAGTAAATGAGTTTGGGCTGGTTTATGTTTATGAACAGACGCCTACAGATCAACATAGTAAAGGAGCTCATCTGTGATCCTGAGTTTAAAGCCAGTTTTTATTCAACTTAAACTTGGAACTAAGTTGTAAATAAATCTGAAACTGAAACTTTGCTTGTGTGTAAAGTGATTTTTAAAAGCTACTTAAGTACAGTAACAAATTACGTTTACTTAGTTACTGTCCACCACTGTTCCTGTGCGAGTGTGGGTCAGTTTAGGAGAGTCATTAGTTCAGACTTGTTCAAAGCCTGATATTCTGTGGGTTTAGATGTTGTGAACAGCCTAACAAAAAAATGGATGTGGGCACTTTTACCTGCTGTGTGAATGTAGACAGGGGTCAGGTTCTCACGTCAGTATTAGGACCTTTTAATCCAGCATCAGTACCTGACCTCACTAAAGCCAAAAGCAGCCGTCTCACAGCGTGGACACAGCGTGGGCAATAAGGTGATTTGATGCAATATTGATGATGATGATCGATAGGTAACCCGATGACAGCGCTTAAAGGCAATAATCAGTACTTTGGGAAAGAGAGAACGAGGAGTATTTATAGCGGAATCTGTTGGGATACTGGGGATCACATTCCTTTAAGAAGTGTAGTAGTTGAGAGTGGAGGTGGTTTGTTGAAGCTGGCTGTTCGCTCTGCTATGCTAGCTTCACCTACAGGCCTCTTCTCCTTGTGCTCAATCTTCTTTAGGAGCTTCACTGCACTTCAGTGTGTCACGTTGCAATAAAACAGCCAAGCTGAAGTGTCCGGATTACATTACCTCAGAGCAGCTAAATTGGCTCTATCCCTGGAATGTTTTGAAGTAGAGGAAGTCCCTCTGATCACTGTCTATGGCCAGGAAATGGGATCAGCAAAGGGCATAAAAAAAATTGTAGAATTTCCCAGACAGCTTAGGAATTCCGGTGGTTTATATGAATTAAACTATAAAAAAATTGTGAAAATATGTCCGTGTTTCCCAACCACGTCTATAACTGAATTCCAGAGTGACCTTATCATAATGGAAAACACATCATGGGCATGGCTTTAGTAATCCATTGCAGTCTGAAGTTTCTCCAGTAGAGAGCGCTATTAGCACACAAGTCCTCATGACTCGTCACCAGAAGCTCATGAAGGGTGACATCAGTTAAAAGACAGGAGAAGCAGTTTATGATGTTTGGTTACGCAGTATTGCACTGTGTAATATGTGAACTTAATAAGGATTTTCATTAAAACCATTGATGTAAAATCATAGGAACTGTCCACTCACTGTCCACTCTATTAGACACTCCTACCTTGTCGGTCCACCTTATAGATGTAAAGTCAGAGACGACAGCTCATCTGCTGCTGCGCAGTTTGTGTTGGTCATCCTCTAGTCCTTCATCAGTGGTCACAGGACGCTGCCCACAGGACGCTGCTGGCTGGATATTTTTGGTTGGTGGACTATTCTCAGTCCAGCAGCACTGCTGTGTCTGATCCACTCAAACCAGCACAACACACCACCACCATTTGCTATGAAATAAATATTTTCCTCAATTCTTTAATACCTTTACAGCCTCCCTTTGCAAAGATAACAGTTCGGAGTTTTCTCCTATGAGCTTAATGAGATGGGAGAACATGAAGGATCTGAGCTGATTCCTCAATACAGAACCTCTCCAGATCCTTCAGATTTCCAGGTCCACAATGTGGACGCTCCTCTTCAGCTCATCCTGCAGGACAGGGGACTGGAGTGCAAAACCTCGATTCTGTGGTCAGTGAACCATTTTTGTGTTGATTTTGAGGCGTGTTTTGGATCACCTTCCTCCTGAAAGACCCAACCATGGTCCAGTTTGTTGATATCTGCTGGTACTTGATGAAGTCTGTGATCCCATGCATGAAGTAAATTGTCCAGGGCCTTTAGAATCAAAACCACCACAAAATCACAGATGCACCATCATAATTCACACTGGGGGCGAGATACTTTTCTGTTCTGCTAGTTCTGTGTCTGCACCTCATCTCTAGTGTTAGTTACCAAAAACCTCTATTTTGGTCCCATCTGATCACAGAACACCCACTGCAAGTTCAGCCCCACTGAAAGTTCCAGCAACATCTGGCAAAGTGGAGGAGCTTGAGTTTGTTGATTCTTTATAGAAAGGCTTCCAACCCAAAAACTTGTGGTTATGTAGGTGGTGTCTGATTGTAGTTTGGGAGACGTTCCAACCCCAAGACCTATGTAACGTCTGCAGTTCCACAGCTGCGATCCTTGGAGATTCTTTGTCCACTTAACATCCTCCTCACTGTGCGTGGGGTCATTATAGACATTCGTCCTCTTCCCATCTCCAGTTGTTTTGAGGCTGCTTAATTACTGCGCAGGTAGTGGAAATTGGCATTTGCAACTTTTTAGCTATTTTCTTGCAGTCATTTCCTGATTTGTGCAGCTCAACAACCTTCTGTTGATCATCATTGTGGTTTTCTCTGGTCTTTGTCAAAGTGATGCACGACTGATGGAACTCCTATACATTCCCTAGTGAAACAGGAAGTTATGACTGCCCATTTAAGTGCTCCTCGTTGCTCAGGTGACCTTAAATATATATAATTTAATGGGAATAAATAATTGTGGCACACAGGTTTGAGAAAAGTGTTTATTTCATACAAGATTGAGTTTTTGCATCAAAAAAAGATTAGATGTTTGTTAGTATTTTTAAAGGAAGATCAAGAGATGAGCAATAAAGAAAGATGAGCAGCAAGTTTTGTCCACCAGGGGTGCCAATATTTGTCAAGGGCACCTAACATAAAGAAAGTGAAGGTCTCTGAAGGGATGGCAGGGAGATGGACCCAAGTGCAGAGAGGAGAACCCGTGAGAAAAGGTCTGCCGATGTACTGATTGGTGGCCCGAGGAGTTACCGCTGCACCACAGGGAAGCACAGGCGAAAACAGGAAAAACACCAACGAATGGGAAATAAAAAATGGCAGGGAAAGGGCAAACAAGGGGGACGCTGAAAGGAGCCCTCTCAAACAAATGCAGCGATGGAAAAGTGAAATAAGACACTTCCTCTGTGAAGAAGGAAGAAGGTCAGCTTTATGTAAACATGTTTTGTATGGCTTGAAGCCGTTTCTTGGAGCTGTTCCAGTTTTGGGGCAATTTCTTTTCCTGTTTTTCCAGCCCTCTTTTCTCTTTGTTTAAATGCTCACCTGGGTTAAGGTACCATACCCGTCACCCCTCTACCAAGCTGTGACAAAGGGCTGCTGTTTGCCACAGCCTTAAGTAGAGGAGTCCACAGGTGTGCCACGTTGGGCACAGGGCTACTGGGAATTGGAGTTCCCTGAACTTATGGCACCTTGCCTTCTGCTGGCGGCCAGCGGTGCAGGCTGGGCCCTTACAGGAAACTTATAGAAATTCATAAACATTGATCAAGTCAATCAATGTTTTTAATATTGTATAGTTGACCAGGACAACAAAACAACCTCAGTGATATTCACTATATCTACAAAAGTTTGTAGACACCTGCTAATTCAACCAGGGAGTTTGTTGGCCCTGCTTAGAGTTTATACAGGCTGTGTGAATGCAGGGGAACCCCCATGTCAGTAAGTAGCTGAATTCACTAATAAAAAAGGGGTGTCTGAACACTTTGAGACACATAATGTACTGTACATGCTGCAGACTTGAAACTAAAGGGTTATCTTTATTTATAAGTAGCTTAAAAAGGTTAAAAAAACACATTTTACTCACTTTTCTACCCGACCTTTTTTTAAATATAGTGTTATGTAATAACATGTAAACACTTGCTTTCAAATCGCTCCCCAGTCCATACAGTTCAAGGAAACTAAACTACAAAAACTGCCACTAAAACAAACTCATTTACATAAACATGTCTATTCAGCTTACAGCAGTTTAGCCCTGAACATTCAGTGAAACCCAGTACAGAGCCAATCCAAGCAGAGGTCATTTACATATACCAGTCATAAAGGCAAAGTCACAAGAACAGCCTAATTCAAGGGAATGTTAAGTTGTACGTTATCTCAAGCAATGTCATATATAAAATGTTATAACACACCAAGAAATGAGGTAAATAAGAAATAACCACAAATGATTACTGTTTAATTTGAAACAGGTGACGTTTTACCTTTACAATCATCCCACAATCCATTTGCAGCTATATACAGTGAAATCATTTGGATTTATGCAGAAAAACACACCAAAAATTTACCATAATGTCAGAAACAAAGCAAGTCCCTCTGGAAAGAGCTTAAATCTCGCCAGTTCTCAGAACGTCCAGTCCGTGCTCGAAGGCCTTTTCATGCCTGTATGAGATGATGCAGTTCATCAGTAATCCAGGGTGAGTCTGGTTCCCATCCAAACTCTCGGCAGGACACCAGATGACTGCAGCAAAGTTCCTCAAAGCCACAAGAAGTTGGTCCTTGGCTCACAGAACCGAAATGTCCAGTTTAAGTACTAAAGAGCCAATCAGGATCTGGAATAAGTCTGGAGATACACCCAGACCAAATCCAGTACAACCAAAATCCTTCTGGAAAAAAAAACTAAATCATGTATAAAACACTTGAATGAGATTCCCATCCATCGCTTTCTCTACATCAAGCTAACTTGGTGTGAAAAGCTTCACAAGACACAAACACATTACTCACGTTGAGACAAAGAGCGTACAGTTCTCCAGCAAAGGTTTAAAGGAACATGTTTCTTCAGCCCTTACTTGCCAGACATACTTAATTTTCCCACCAAATCTTTCCTTCTCCTCAACTAGGGGTTGACACTGCCCTCTAGCAACTGGGCAAGGAACTTCCCCAGTGACAGAGACTGTCACGCAGTGATGACCCTCAGCTGATTTTGAATGGTGAAGTGCCCATTATGAGTTATAAATTCATGCACCGCCTTTTTTGTTTTCCTCAGATGTTGACGTCATGTGCATCTACTCTGAAGACTGCATCTTGCCTTGTTCCTTCACTCCAACTGACGATGCGGTTGTTATTCAATGGTACCAACAGGAGAAGCTGATCTACAGCTTCCGGCAGGATGAAGAGGAACCTGACGACAGCAGCATGTCGCTGTTCACCGACGAGGTGTCCAAAGGAAACGCTTCCCTGCTTCTGAAGGACAGCAGTGTTCAGAGCAGAGGACGGTACAAATGTGTGATCAATGCCACCAACGCTGTCAAGGAGTCCTTTGTCATCCTGAAGGTTGAAGGTTAGTCTTGTTTTTGAGTGAACTGTTAGGGAGGTAAGGGATGGTTTTGGCTATACGTTTAAACCAAAGAGATAATTTGGCACATTTGACTTTACAGCCACATGTGGCGTCTACCTGAGTGAATCAGTGTGTCATCAATGATAAATGCCCATGTAAGCCACTGTGAAAAACAGTGTGGTTGTAATCTTTACAGTTATAGCTTGTCTTTTCAACAGTTTTGCATTTAATGCAGACTAATTTGTTTGCTGACCTGTTACTTTAAGAAAGAATGGGTGGGAGCTGTCGCCTCACAGCAAGAAGGGTCTGGGTTCGATTCCCCGGCCGGGCGACCAGAGTCCTTTCTGTCTTTGTACGACTGCGTCATTTTCCTCCCACAGTCCAAAGACAAGCAGTCAGTCCGATTGGACATGCTAAATTGCCCCTAGGTGTGAGTGTGGGTGTGAATGTATATGTCTGTCTGCCCTGTGATGGACTGCTGACCTGTCCAGGGAGTATCCTGCCTTCCACCCAATAACTGCTGGGCTTCAGCTCCGTGTGTGTGTGTGTGTCCAGATTTAGACTAGATCCCAAGTGTCTATCACAAGTCAAGCCCGTGGCACAGTCCTGTCCAGCTTTGCAAAATAATTTAAATTTTCTATTAATATTAACCTGTTTCACAATGAGGTGCATTAAAGTCACTGTTAACAGAAGTCAATGGAACACAATGTAAAGAGCAGCGTTTTCAAATTATGTCAAAAACTGAAAAAAGACAGAAATGGAGATACGAGGTTTTCTTCTGACAGCAGCAATATATATATATATATATATATATATATATATATATATATATATATATATATATATATATATATATATATATACACACCATAAATGAATGACTGAGATGTTTTAATGTTGTAACTTACAGCCTTCAGCATGTTTGTAACGTTAAGACACTATATGCTTATTCCAGCTCCCATCAGCAGGATCTCCATAGAGGCCAGCGCCACCGGGCAGCTTCAGTGCTCATCACATGGTTTGTATCCATCTCCTCTGTTGACGTGGTCCACAGATCCAAGCACCGGTAACCTGCAGTCTCGCACACGAATGAGTGCGGATTCAAACGGCCTGTACAGTGTGGAGAGCACGCTGCAGAAAGTGAACAAGAGCTCCCCGATCACCTACATCTGCACCGTCACATCCAAATACAGCTCACAGTCATGGAAGGCCTCACTGCTTCAGACAGGTACGGGATTAAACCTCAACCTCACTGCAGTACTAAGAACTAAACAGAAGTCATCACCTTTGGAGAAGTTTCAAATTATATATATAAACTGCAGTTCTATGACTTAAAAGTGATGGAACAACATGAGACTCAACATGAGTTACTAATAGTACTACCAAATTAGGGAAACGTCCACGCTTGGAGACGTTCAAGAGGCTACAAATACAAATCTGCACACACACTCTTAAACAGAAAGGGTCCAAAACGGTCTCTAAGGAGGACTGTCATAAGGGAGAACTTTTGGCTCCTTAAAGAACCTTTCAGCAGTAAATGGGATGTATGAGTGTGAAGAACTTTCACATCATATAAAATTTCTGCACAGTGATGAACGAAATGCACAAATCATGTACCTGAGTTAAAGTCGAGACCCCCAAGGTAAAATATTCCTCCAGTAACAGTAGAAGTTCCTCCCTTTAGACCTCCACTGGAGTAAAAGTACTAAAGTATTTCCCTTCAAATGTACTTAAGTATAAAGTAAAAGTACTAAAAGAGTAATTCTGGCTCTGATGTCCTGTTATCATTTTTATAACCAGACTGGCTTCATGAACTCATTTCAGGTGAAAGTCCTCCAGCGTCTCTCTTGGTAAACCAGTCTTTTAATAGAAGGTCATTAATTAGTGACGCTGACGTCTATTAAAATGATCAGAAGCACAAAACACTGAAGGTAAACAGTTTCCATCAGGGAGAACCGAGTGGCTCTGAAATCACTTTTTACACACAAGCAAAGTTTCAGTTTCAGATTTATTTACAACTTAGTTCCAAGTTTAAGTTGAATAAAAACTGGCTTTAAACTCAGGATCACAGATGAGCTCCTTTACTATGTTGATCTGTAGGCGTCTGTTCATAAACATAAACCAGCCCAAACTCATTTACTATAAAATGAAATGGTGTTTGTAGAAATTCAGAAAAAAGCCGCGTCAGTCTCGACTGCATATGTGGACATATTTCTATATTGAGCTCTATTTACACAAAGTTAGGTTAGTTCATCATTTATGTTGAACAGACTCTCCCAAAGTTTTACGCTGCTGCGCTGACGTTGAACCGCGTGCTGCACTGGGTCGGTATGACCAACAGGTCAAAACCAGCTCTAAACAAAGTGACCGCTGGGCCCTGATTGGTGCTCTGGCTTTGCGCTTCTTTCGTTTTGACATGTTACGTTTTTATACACACAGAAACCAAAAGGAACGACAGATTTCTCAAAATGTAGGAGGAAAAAGTCGGATATTAGACTCTGAAATGTAGTGGAGTGAAAGGAAAAAGTCCAGAACGGAGAAACTTCAGTACAGATACACCAAAAATACTAAAGTACAGAAACCAATTACATTTACTCAGTTACTCAGTTACTGAGAAACCAATTACCTTTTTCCTAGAACCATATGCCCCAAAACCACTTTGCTTCTAAGACTGACTACAATGATAAGACTTAAAACATCAGCCAAGCAGTTCTAATCTAATGTTGTTCCCCAGGTAACAGTTCTAACCCATCAGTTTGTACTTCAGTGTAACTGTCTGGGCTGCAGAACTGCTTTGCTTCAAAATACTGTATCTCTGTAAAATGTAAAGAGGGGAGAGTGAAGCATCCGTGTGCGCCGCATCTTTAGCAGCTGATTAATTTGTCCTAGTTTTGCTTATTTTACCCGTTTTACAATTGAATCGCCTGTATGGTCAGCGGTGTGACTTCACAGGCAGCGGTGTGACTTCACAGGCATAGAATTTTGTTTGTCTAACTTGTTTGACTAAATCTGAGGCCCATTCTTTATATGAACTTCAGCCACTGCTCTGATGTGTTCTTGATGCACTGAAGGTGAAATCTGCCCTCTAGTGTTTATGGTGGTAACTGCAGACACATCTCTTCCATTTTCCTCTTTTTCCCACAGAAATGGTGGGAAAGAACGGCCAAGAACTGGTCATTCCATGCATGGCTCCGAAAAATCTGAAAAACTTCACTCTCACTTGGACTTTCACGAAAAAGAACAAAAACAAGGATATCCTTACCTACCACAGTCAAACCCACAAGGTCATGAATCAGTGGGAGGAAGAGGCAGAGCTGGACCTGGACAAGGCTCAAAGTGGGGATGGATCCCTTTATCTAGATGATAATGAGGTCTCAAGGCATGCTGGGAAATACACCTGTACATTCTCAGGCCCCCGGGTCACATACATAGTCCAAACGTCCGTCACCGTCAGTGCTTCCAGTGCAGCTGCACAGAAAGGTAGGAAGCTGGGAAACGTTCAGGGTGTGTAGGATTTATGCGTCCAGTTGTATGCAGACCTTTGAACACCCCTGGCTACATGAACGTCCCAGATTATTAACGAATTACAAACTTCAAGCTTATTAACTTATCAGCTTAGTTAATTTAGTGTAGCTTTTATGTACATTATATTCAGCAAATAAACGTGATTTGCTTTAAAATGTGCTCTCTGTAGAGAAATGTTAACTTATTTTCACAAAAAATCAACAAAATGTTTTTTAACCACAGGTTTCCAGACTCTGGATACTGTATGCACATTATTTATGTTCCCTTCATTCATATCTGCCCATATCTCTCTGTAGAACAAAGTAATTCTAAGCTGTGGGTGCTGGCAGTGGTGGTGGCTGCACTGGCTGTCCTTGGTGTCCTTTACTACTTGTACAGAAAATACGGAGGTAAATGAATCGTACATTTGTCTGTTTTATTTTCATATGCTTTCCTATAATTACTGAAAATGAAGATTAAATAATTCATATTGTTAATTACATATTATTGGTGATGGAACAAAATCTCTGAAACCCAAAAAGTAACCAAAGTGTAGATTATTCGGTCATTTTGCTCTGTTTCTGTTGGTCATGAAGTTGTGATGCAGTATAAATGGCAGCTGGCTTTTTAATTTTATTTTATTAGTTATTAAATAAAAAAAAAGAAAAATGGTGTTATAAGGTTGTGTTCTGTGACTCGTTGGAGCTACAAGGTTCCAGGTGTGAACGGGGAGCAGGGCTGGGAAATTTGGTGTTTTGGGTTCAATTCACTCACACTGACCACTGGATAATCAACACACCACCTCATGGCAAAGAATCTCTGAGGATGTGAGGAATAGAACTGCTGCTCTCCACAAAGACGCCTGGGCTATAAGAAGACTAACACCCTGAAACTGAGCTACAGCTCGGAGGCCAAGGTCATCCAGTGGTTTTCCAGGACAGGTTCCACTCGGAACAGGCCTCGTCAGGGCCGACCAAAAAAGAGTTCACGTGTTCGGCATCATATCCAGAGGTTGGCTTCAAAACATAAACGCATGCGTGCTGCCAGCATTGCTGCAGAGGTTGAAGAAGTGGGAGGTCAGCCTCTCAGTGCTCAGACCATATGTCACACAATGCATCAACTCATTCTGCATGGCTGTTGTCCAAGAAGGAAGCCTCTCCTGAAGTTGATACACAAGAAAGCATGGAAACAGTTCGCTGAAGACAAGCAGTCCAAGAACATGGATTACTGGAACCACGTCCTGTGGTCTGATGAGACCAAGATAAACTTGTTTGGCTCAGATGGTGTCCAGCATGTGTGGTGGTTCACTGGTGAGGAGCAGCAAGACAACTGTCTCTTGCCTACAGTCGAGCATGGTGGTGGTAGCTTCATGGTCTGGAGCTGCATGAGTGCTGCCGGCACTGAGGAGCTGCGGCTCATTGAGGGAAACATGAATTCCAACATGTGCTGTGACGTTCTGAAGCAGAGCACGATGCCCTCTCTTCAGAAACTGCGCCGCATGGCAGTTTTCCAACTTGATAACGACCCCAAACACACCTCCAAGATGACCACTGCCTTGCTGAAGGTAAAAGTGATGGACTGGCCAAGTACGTCTCCAGACCTAAACCCAATTCAGCACCTGTGGGGCTTCCTCAAGCAGAAGGAGGAGGAGGGCAAACTCTCCAACATCCACCAGTGGAAGAGGATTCCAGTAGCAACCTGTGCAAAAGTAACCAAAAAGTAGATTATTCTGTCTGCTTCTGTTAGTCATGACGTTTTGACACAGTATAAATGGCAGCTGGCTTTTTCAAATGATGTTCTATATAAAACAAAAACAAGCAAACCGGTGTTACAAGGTTGTGTTCTGACGCATGATATGAGCGTAAAAGCTCATAATGTGATGTCTTTTGTCTGTAGGAAACCCTAAAGCATCAGAGGAAGACACAGAGATGCAGGCAGTGAAAGGTACTTCTTTTACTGTTTAAACCAAACAAGCTGAAGTTTAAACCACCTAAACTTCACTCATTGGCAGCTTTATTAGAAAAGCATAAGAACAAACGGTTTGCAATAACAACTTTGGAAGCGAGGTGCAAAAAGGTTTATTAACAAAAGATATTAAGTTACTCTGTATCGTTTTTGTGATGTCCATTAAAGAATCTTATTAAACCAGTAAACGTTTAAAAGCATGTGAGTGGAAAACTGTCCTGAGTGGAAAGTGTTTCACTGTTGATCTGCTGCTCGAGTTGTTTAAACATATCTGTGCGGCCGACGCCGGAGAGAGAACGAAGGAAACGGATTTTTATTTTCAGTATTTGAATATAAAAATATTAAATCAGTAGATTTTGGTCCTTCATTGTAGGCCGGATTAATATTTGTAGAATATTTTCAGCCTTTTTTCTGTTTTCACTATGTGAAAAGGTCCTATAAGAAATTTATACTTACTAACGATTGCTTCCTTCCTTACAGGCAAAACGGAGGAGTTACCAGCAGAAATCAGACCGCTGAATGGCAAAGGAGACTCTTAGCTAAGGAAAGAAAGAGGGTTTAGGAAAAGGGGGCATGAAGTTTTAGAAAAACTAGAGAAATTCTTCTAAATTTTTTTATTTTTTTGCATTTGTAACCTGTGTTGGAGGCTTAACTGTGGCTCTAATTCACTCCTGACTGAGTGTAACCGTGTGCGTTTGGTTATGTTAAAGACTCGCCTGCTGCTTCACACCTCACAGCCTCGGGCAGGTCAATACTAGTGTACGTGACCACACAAGTGAAGTGCACGCTTTTTGTGCAGTGCTTTGGCAGCTGGGCTCATGTCCCAAAGCAGTGCTATACAGGTCTTAATCTCTAATGAGTGGTGGAGCTGAGACTGAGAGTGGCAGCGAGCAGTGTTTAAGAACAAGACGAAGCGTGAAAGTTCCTACGCATGTATGAGCTTCTCTGCTGAGCTCCAGCTTTTTCAGTAAGCGCACAAATACAAGTCGACTTTACTGGCTCCCAAACGGATCCTCGTTCAGTTACGATCAAAACGTGTTACTGAAGATGGACAGAGGGACAAAACACAGGAAAATCCATCAGCCATCGACAAGCAAAGGCAGATAAAAGTCAAAAATTAGAAAAACGAACAAGCCGCACCTGCAAACACAGCTGAGAATTACACGGAAACCGCAAGAACAAAACCAGAGGCAAACTCCGACGGGATGTTCCCAAGCCGGAATGTTCCCAAGATCCAGGGGGAGTTTGTGATTCACATCTACAGCCTCATAAGATCCACACTTGTTTTGTCTTTATTTACAAAGTACAAGTCGCTTTGAGTCGGCTCCCAATGTTCATCCGACTCGTTTGCAAATGACACACATCTTCATCACATAAACCAAACCATCAGGGGCAGTCGTGGGCTGGAGGTCAGGGATCTGGCCCTGTGACCGGAAGGTTGCCGGTTCGATCCCCAGAGCCGACAGTCCATGACTGAGGTGTCCTTGAGCAAGACACCTAACCCCCAACTGCTCCCCGGGCACCGTGGATTGGGCTGCCCACCGCTCCGGGCAAGTGTGCTCACTGCCCCCTAGTGTGTGTGTGCTCACTAGTGTGTGTGTGTGGTGTTTCACTTCACGGATGGGTTAAATGCGGAGGTGGAATTTCCCCGTTTGTGGAATCAAAAAAGTATCACTTAACTTATCAAAGCAACACTTCACTAATACATCTATCAGCTGTATTGATCTGTCCTGCGAGTGACCAGCTGATTAGAACATGTTCTCCCTTGTTAGCCCCAAACCTGTTTCACGTTGGGTTAGTTTGTCTTTGTTTTTGTTCTTGGAAGTTTTCAAAGCCGTGTTTCCAGTTTTTGCCTGATTTTAGCCCGTCTGGCTGAATCCAGTGAAACTGGTAATCTAGTAGATTTTTAATGACATTTACAGCGTTTAGCAGACGCTCTCATCCAGAGCGACTTGCAAGCGGTGCTCTGTTGTCACTCAGAGAAAGTGTCTTTGCTTGTTACAGGTTAGAGAGACAGTCCTGAGCTCAGACACTGCGAGGAACAGAGGTCCAGTGCAAACGGTGCAGTGCTATGATAAATAATATGGACAATAATAACCATAATGCCATTTTTCCTCAGAATTAAATTATCAATAATATCGCTAATGTGGCTTTGTTGGGAATAAAAGGTGAGACTCAATGAAGAGCCGTTTGGAAGCTTATGGAGTGGCTCTTATTGGTGAGCTGAGCTGATTCATCTGACTTAATAAAAACAGCAGAACACCCATCACTCGGCAGCTGAGACGCAAGGTGCACAGCAGAGTTGAGGGAAACAACACCAGCAAACTGAAACATAAATGTTTATGGACCATTTATATCTTACCTTAAAAACGGCAGTGCGCTCACAGCAACTCCACAGCAACCGTTTTATTTAACACAAACTAACATTTTGCCCTTTTTTGCTTAATGAGAAACTAACTGAGGTGACGATGGACGGCAACGGCTGCTCAGCAGTGACTGAAGGACTAAGAAAGTAAAGCTGAGCAGCTTGTGCACGTTCAGAACATATCACTGTAATACAAGAACAACACCGAACATCTGATTAAAATATTGAAGTTTAAATTACCAATGTGTTTCCAGTTTATTTTATTGTCTTCTCACTCTGGCTCTGGTTGGTTAAAAGGGGTTTGAAGTCTTCTCAGGGCAAGCTAAGCCCGTCAGTGCCTTCTCTTGATGCTGGGCCTGGGTTGGTCTACTGGAGAGCTTATATGGGCCAAAGTTTTTGGTTGGATTGTTATTGTTGGATCACGATGGCCCATATTCACCAAAGCTGTGAAAAAGCACAGATCTGACCACTTTTTTCTCCAGTTTTCTCCTTAATTTAGTTGCAACCACTTCCACCCACATGATCCCACTATCTTTAGAAAGACCACCTTCCTCTGAGTCGTCTGAAGCTCTCCACTACATCTTTTCAAGCCGCGGCTAATGCAGCATCACTGGACAGCTGAAGAGGAACGCTACCTGCCAGTTCTGTCACATCAGCTATGAGACACCTGTGCAGGCTTGCAGTGCGCTGAGTGATGGGGCAGAGGGGCAGAGGGGCAGAGGTTCCTACCCACCCAGAGAGATCGAGGCCAATCGTGCTGTCTTGGATTCCTTTGCATCTGGATCATGAAACCTTCATACAACATGGAAACAAAGAGAGATTTCAGTGCAAATGGTGAATCAGCTTCAGGTCGTAAAGTCAGAGAAAGTTTCTTTGAGCTGCCACGTCAAAATATTTCTAGAAATGTTCTCACATTTTTCGGACGAGCTGATCAGAAGGAACTGTTTTGTTTTGTGTTTGTTCCGTCTGCTCCCCAGTCTTTCTGCACAGGCTGCGGGGTGAAGGGGTTGACACGACTTGAGCTGTACCCCTTTTCACCCCGCTGTCCTGAATGGATATGCAGTATGTAACCAACCATCTTGGATTACCTTACATATGATCTTTGATAAATCAAGTGCCAGCCTACCAGTACCCCACTCACTTCTCATTTACATGAGGCATTTACTAATTCATGCAGATTTTTCCACAGGGAACCACTAAAAATAATGGCCTTCAGTGATTTGTGCGTTTTTAAACACTGTGTCCACTCACTGTCCACTCTGTTAGACACTCCTACCTTGTCGGTCCACCTTGTAGATGTAAAGTCAGAGACGACAGCTCATCTGCTGCTGCACAGTTTGTGCTGGTCATCCTCTAGTCCTTCATCAGTGGCCACAGGACGCCGCCCACAGGACGCTGCCCACAGGACGCTGTCGGCTGGATATTTTTGGTTGGTGGACTATTCTCAGTCCAGCAGCGACACTGAGGTGTTTAAAAACTCCAGCAGCACTGCTGTGTCTGATCCACTCAGACCAGCACAACACACACTAACACACCACCACCACGTCAGTGTTACTGCAGTGCTGAGAATGATCCACCACCCAAACAGTACCTGCTCTGTGAGGGTCCATGGGGGTCCTGACCACTGAAGAACAGGGTAACAGAGTATCAGAGAAACAGATGGACTACAGTCTGTAACTGTAGAACTACAGAGTGCAGCTATACAGTAAGTGGAGCTGATAAAGTGGACAGTGAGCGCAGAAACGAGGAGGTGGTCAGAATGTTCTGCCTGACCGGTGTTTATATGTATGTATATATTTGTATTTCATATTTACAGATACAGATTGCCGTATCTGAACTTCAGTACCTGTCGGGTTCCTACAACTCATGAAATAAACTAACATCTTTAAAACTTTCTTAATATAAAACTGTAATATAATGAATCTAATTAATAATGTAACCAGTGCTACGTCTGCTGCACACATACCCGTTCCCCTCTTTCAACGTGAGATTCCCATTGAAATTGAAAAAGCACTGAGGCGGATACTTGGGGGCTGTTTGATGTTTTTCACACTAGCTGGGAGAATTATTCCTTCTGCAATAAATAAATAAATAAATAAGTAGAGAGATTCATGCTGGCTGGCACCACAGATGTCTCTAGATCACTGGCTGGCAGTCACAGCTGTTGCACCACGTCGACTCCCACTGCTTGTGTGATGCGTTTGCATAATTTAAACTGGACATTACAACAAAATTAAAGACAGTATGACATCCACCCATCCATCCATCCATCCATCCATCCATCCATCCATCCATCCACCCATCCATCCATCCATCCATCCACCCACCCACCCATCCATCCATCCATCCATCCATCCATCCATCCATCCACCCATCCATCCATCCATCCATCCATCCATCCATCCATCCACCAATCCATCCATCCATCCACCCATCCATCCACCCATCCATTTTCTAAGCCGCTTCTCCGTCAGGATCGCGGGACAGTATGAAACAAGTCCATCTTAAAGCAGCTGGGACCTCTTGCTTGGTCATTTGCTGAATGTTGGCCTCCCTGTACTTTTTAAAGACAGAGCAAAATAAAAGTCCTGTGAGAACGGCGATGCCGAGAGCTACATCACAACGCTGCACTACCACAGCCCAAACCATAACAGAGAACATCCTAAATGCCAGTTTGAGTTGCATGGACATATCTGACCTTTGTTTCTGATGTCGTCTGTATGTTACAGTAAACATTTACTTAGCATAATTAAATCCATTGTTTTCTCTTCCTACAGCTCAAATATTAATATCACCTGAAAGCAGCAACGCTAAATGTATTTTACATTGCAGTCCATGACTGTTTTAAGCAGTGTCTACAACAGTGGAAGGACCGGTTTAGGCAGTATTGGTGTATCTGCTGCTTGGGGTTGCTACCTAAGCCAGGTAGGCTTCCTGGACTCTGTGTGGAAATGACTCACTGCACACTTTACACTGTAATATCACTGATACTCCTAGTTGAGTTTCTACTCACTGTGCCTTTAGACCTCACACCACTCAGTGTCTGCTCTCATGTAAATACAGCAGATCTCACATGCCAGGTAAATATGCAAATAGAGATACTTCAACTTATGCGTAGTTTTATTTCTATTTTTTTGCATAATATGTGTAAGTTTATGTGATATTATGTCTCACTACTGAAACGCTGCAGTTTTCCTTCAGCAACCGTCCATCCATTCATCCATCCCGGAAAAATATAGTCGCTGTTATCGTGCCTCCTCAAAAATCCCTGCTTTACAACTTTTGGTTCCAAGAATGATTTAATTTGTGTTGAAGTGGTTTTGGTTGGAAATAAGACGAATGTGCTGAATAATTTATTGTTGTTTACTTTTGTTTTCAGTCATTCTGCCACAAAACGAACGGCAGGGATGCTTATGAGATGATTATTTTCATCCCGTTGAAAAACGTCGCGTATCGTTCGCTTACACTGGCGTTTATATCCAGGTGATTTCAGCCTGCAGTGTTCATGCGCGGCTGCTGAATCACAGTAATACACCAGCTGACAATACGACCATCAGCAGGTAACACGGCTTATTTGCTGATGTGCTCCGACTCGGAAAACTGGGGCTTATCCAAAAAACTTTCCCACAAGTAAATATGACGTGATCGTGACGGCGATGACATGTGCTCAACTCATAAACACGATAGTTCTGACCCAAACTGAAGCCAGCAGGTCTTCTAAGGTCAGGTTTTTATGAACCAAGGCTTTCCTTTTATATCAAATCAAATCAAATCAAATTTATTTGTAGCGCTTTTTACAACGGATGTTGTCACAAAGCAGCTTTACAGAATTTCGGAATAGACAAAGTTTCAACAGGACTGTAAGAACGTACAGAAACCACTTCGGATTCCAGTTTCGGAATATTCCTTTCATGCAATTGGGAATTTCCAGACACCTACATTCTAGCCTTTAGTCGGTCCGTTTTAGAGCACGGGTACAATCATTATACTGCGGGACAAGGACACAAATGCACAAGTACAAAAATATAACAGACGCCTGCACTTGTCCACTCTGTAATTGCTTTTCTTTATGGTGTTAGTTACATGGCCTGGACAGAGGCCTACTCTCCTTATGTCCACTCATGCACGCCCAGGTTAAAGTTTTACAGACATAATTGATGTGTCCACAAGGGTCTCTCTCCCTGCCTTTCTCAGGAACATAGACGGGGAGAAGCAGCGAGAGAGAGGGGCACAGAGAAAGAACACAATGTGCAGAAAGAGAGAGCCAATGAAACGAGAAACAGAGAGAGTTAGAGAATAATAGAATAGAAAGACTGAGAGAAAAAACAGGGAATAAAGAAGGTGAGCATGAAGGAGTGAAAGGCGGTAGATGCCTGAATAACAGCGTAACAGTCGCGCAGCCATGATGCTTGCAAAGACACCTGCTGCTGCTTTCCTGCTGATCTTTCTGAGGGCCTGCTTATCTATAACGCATCCGCCGAAAGGTAAGATGTTTACTCTCTAATAAGCAAGCGGAAAAAAAAGAGTGAGTTCTAGCAAGTTTTTGTGCTTGGACCCCTAATGGGACACATTTCGGAACAGGAAATGTTCTGTTTGGGCCTGAACGATCAGATTCCCGTTTGGAAGTTGCCAAATTTAGTGAAAATGTAAGAATTTATCTTTTATCTTTCTTCAGTTTTCCAGAGTCAGACTTCTGCGGTAGTGGATTGAGACGGAGTCACGGCTCAGTGGAGCAGGTGTTGTAGGAAACTCCATTAGTCTCAGATTAATGCCCTGGGTGTGAGGACACAATCACACCCTGTTACTCATTTATCCTCGCTAGTCCGGAGGGAAACTGAATAGGCAGATCAGACTTGGGCAGTTAAGCTGAGCTTATCGAACAATAGAGGGAGGCGAGGGGCTGCCAGCTGCTACACACGTGGTCAGTTTACACTTTGGCGTGCAGAGGAGCTACGATGCCCTTTGTTGCATCCACACTCTTCAGCCGTTAGAGGAGAACTCCACAAATATCTAATATTTCTGCATAATCAAATCGTTAAGATGTAAAGAAGGTAATTCAAAGTGGTTTCAGGTGCAGTGCTCCACTCTAGAGAAGTGGTTGTGATAGGAACCAGACGTCTGAAGGGTCTACTTATGAACATGTTGCCTGATGCCTGAGACACTGTTTTACAGTAGTTCTGAAATACATGAAATACACGACTATGAAATACGTGAATTAAATTAAATAAAGAAAACAAATGAAAAACAAATTAAATATTTTAAAATATATAATGAAAGCTGTGTTCCCCAGGAGTCGAGTCACTGGTGTACCAAAAAATCTCTCATTTAGAAATAAAAGTCACGCCGATGACGTCACTCGACCTCCTTTGACCTGTTGTCTGAGGATCTATGGAGAAAAGCTCATGGTGAGTCCACTGTGTCTCTCAGTTCTCAGAGATCTTCTCATTCAGCTCATGATCTCATATGAAGCTTCTAGCTGACGTCACTGGTGTGACCGACTTTATTCTGAGGTCACTGTGAAAAAATAGAAACACCAATGGATTAAATTCCATATTTTAGTGGACGTTCCCTGATGGACAGCGTGTTTTACAATATTTCTGAAATAGGGTTAGGGTTACAGTACATTCATGGTGGATGGTACATGAATGATATTGTGAGGCAACATATTCCTCAAAAACGCCTCATTCAGACTATGGTTACTGTTCACTGTTACTGGACCTGCATCAAGGACGTGTCTTACTATCTAACACAGAAGACGTGTAGGTTTTCTAGTTGTTTTACACTGTAAATAAAATGCTGTATTCATATATTGGTGTTGTATACATCATGGTCCCTGGATCCTAAAGGAATCCGAGTCAGTAAGTTCCTCTACGCTGCACATATCAAACCACTCTGAATGACTTTGTTATACAGAGACCGTTGCTCAAAAGGAGCTCCATCACACTGAGATCAATAACTTTTCTAATTTACTCTGCCTGCACTGATTTTAAAATACTTCATAAACAAGCATTTATGATATTTACTTTAGAATTAAATGGGTAAAAAGTCAATTTAATGGATTACAATATTAAATATATATCAATGCTGTCTGAAGAAAATCTTGTATCTCTAAAATAGCAACTTTACAGGAGAGGGAAAAAACATACTTCACTTTCAATGGAAGTCAATGGAACCAGAGTTTTTCTAAATCGTTTTGGGCCGTTTGTTTTGGTCCATTTATCATGAAATTTACACACAATGTAAAGACTAACAGGCCTATTCAAATTATGTCAAAAACTGAAAAATGACAAAAATGGAGTTATGAGGTTTTGTTCTGACAGTGATATATATATATATATATATATTACACACACACACACACACACACGCACACACACACACACAACACATTTATATTTACAGTTTAAAACAACTAGAAAACCTACACGTGCCTTCTGTGTTATGTAGTAACGCATGTAGTTGATGCAGGTCCAATTACAGTGAACAGTAACCGTTTTTCAGTTTTTGACATAATTTAAAAATACCTGTTGATTTAATTTGGTCCATTTCATGAAGAATGGACCAAAAGAAACGACCCAAAACGACTTGGAAAAAACTCTGGTTCCATTGACTTACATTAACAATAAATGTGAAGTTACCATTTTGGAGATACGAGGTTTTCTCTCTCACATTTGTTTGTCCTTATATCCCAACTCTGTACATTACGACTAACATAGTGACTCAGTTTTTGACATAATTTAAAAATACCTGTTGATTTAATTTGGTCCATTTCATGAAGAATGGACCAAAAGAAACGACCCAAAACGACTTGGAAAAAACTCTGGTTCCATTGACTTACATTAACAATAAATGTGAAGTTACCATTTTGGAGATACGAGGTTTTCTCTCTCACATTTGTTTGTCCTTATATCCCAACTCTGTACATTACGACTAACATAGTGACTCAATCTGTATTTCACTAAACAGGATCTGCTCAAAATGTCAGTTTTATTTAACATTTATTTACTGTCCAAAACAGCCAGTGGACCTACATGGACTCATGAATTTTTATTCTTAATCTGTAGTTTAAAAATATACATTTTTGGCCAAAAGCTGTTCTCAAAACTACCATAAACAATGTCCCAGGCGTCAGGCAGCGTGTTCATGATGATTTAATGTAATAACGTTTTGAGGGAGCGTTTTTTGGGGGCAGTCGTGGGCTGGAGGTCAGGGAACTGGCCCTGTGACCGGAAGGTTGCCGGTTCGATCCCCAGAGCCGACAGCACATGACTGAGGTGTCCTTGAGCAAGACACCTAACCCCCAACTGCTCCCCGGGTGCTGCGGATTGGGCTGCCCACCGCTCCGGGCAAGTGTGCTCACTGCCCCCTAGTGTGTGTGTGCTCACTAGTGTGTATGTGGTGTTTCACTTCATGGATGGGTTAAATGCGGAGGTGGAATTTTCCCGTTTGTGGGATTAAAAAAGTATCACTTAACTTACTTAAGAGGTATTAAACTCTTCAGATGTCTGGTTCCATTGCCACCACTGTGAACAATTCTGACTTGGCAAGGCTAAAACGCAGCATTTAAACCACTGAGTAACACTGTTTACATCTTAACCATGTACTCTGCAGAAATGGTAAACATTATAAAACTCCTTTAAACCCTTTGCCATATAAACGGATCAGCAGGCTACACACATTGTACACACCAGTGCTTTCCATTGTCTGTGGGAATCCTCTAATGCTATTGTGATGCGACACAATGTCTCAGAGGAAAACGTTCACCGAGGATTTTAAGGATGACTAAGAAAGAACATTACGCCATAACTGCCCGTGCATGGAAGGAGAAGTACTGTTCTATCCCAGCGGCTAAAAAGCACAACATCTGTTACTGCTTTTCACCAAAACAGACGAATGTGACTAATACAGGAAACATTCACAGGCGATTCGGAGAAGCAGAGAGGGGCTGGTATGGATTAGAGTGAGGGAGTGTAGCAATGGCACTGTGCTTTATGTAGTTTATCCTTTTATTTAACATAACATTTTATTCATAGGACAATGTAAAACAGCATAAAGTTGTCGTTTACCTTTTCTAACTTGTGTCAGCTCCAGTTGTTAATCTTGATATGCCAATAATGGTATCCAGGTTGGTTAGTGTAGTGGATAACACCTCTGCCTCCTACGCTGTAGACTGGGGTTCAATCCCAACACCATACCGGCAAGACTCCCAACACCGCCTTCACCCACCTGTGTGTAATGATCAACCTGTAAGTTGCTCTGGATGAGAGTTAGTGTAGTGTAAATAATGACAATACTGGATAAATATGTGCAGATGATTGGTTGGTTAGTGTAGTGGGTAACATCTCTGCCTCCTACGCTGTAGACTGGGGTTCAATCACCCTACAACTACACCAATAAGAGTCCTTGGGCAAGACTCCCAACACCGCCTTCACCCACCTGTGTGTAATGATCAACCTGTAAGTCGCTCTGGATGAGAGTTAGTGTAGTGTAAATAATGATAATACTGGATAAATATGTGCAGATGATTGGTTGGTTAGTGTAGTGGGTAACATCTCTGCCTCCTACGCTGTAGACTGGGGTTCAATCACCCTACAACTACACCAATAAGAGTCCTTGGGCAAGACTCCCAACACCGCCTTCACCCACCTGTGTGTAATGATCAACCTGTAAGTCGCTCTGGATGAGAGTTAGTGTAGTGTAAATAATGACAATACTGGATAAATATGTGCAGATGATTGGTTGGTTAGTGTAGTGGGTAACATCTCTGCCTCCTACGCTGTAGACTGGGGTTCAATCACCCTACAACTACACCAATAAGAGTCCTTGGGCAAGAATCCCAACACCGCCTTCACCCACCTGTGTGTAATGATCAACCTGTAAGTCGCTCTGGATGAGAGTTAGTGTAGTGTAAATAATGATAATACTGGATAAATATGTGCAGATGATTGGTTGGTTAGTGTAGTGGGTAACATCTCTGCCTCCTACGCTGTAGACTGGGGTTCAATCACCCTACAACTACACCAATAAGAGTCCTTGGGCAAGAATCCCAACACCGCCTTCACCCACCTGTGTGTAATGATCAACCTGTAAGTCGCTCTGGATGAGAGTTAGTGTAGTGTAAATAATGATAATACTGGATAAATATGTGCAGATGATTGGTTGGTTAGTGTAGTGGGTAACATCTCTGCCTCCTACGCTGTAGACTGGGGTTCAATCCCCCTACAACTACACCAATAAGAGTCCTTGGGCAAGACTCCCAACACCGCCTTCACCCACCTGTGTGTAATGATCAACCTGTAAGTCGCTCTGGATGAGAGCGTCTGATGCTGTAAATGTAAATAATGGTGTAGCTAAAAATTGCCAAGAAGAGACGGACTTCACATCCCAGAATCCCATGGGAGATCATGTGACTGAGCAACCTGACTCAGACTCATAGTTCAATGGAAGCTCACGTGACTCTGACTCACGCTCGCGCTCCTATCAGCGCTCACGTTCCCCAGATTACTAACTGGCTTCACCTGTGACTGATGTCATATCACAGGAGCAGTTTAGAGGTGCTTTGTCCCTGAAATTCTCATTTGTGGGTTTCTTTGGTCTCTGGTTCTCCGTCTCGCCGGTTTTTCTGTTTTTCTCATATCTGTCTGTTTGGAGTCTCTGAAGAACCTCCGTTTGGAGGGTCATGTAGCCCCAACACTTCACCCCAGCCCTCTATCTCAACAGCCCCAAACTGTATCCTCCACTTTATGTAGTGCCCTGTCTGTCCTGCCCTGTTTAAATGCTAAATCTAAACTAAAGTGACAGCCTGTCAAAATAGTCATGGTGTGTTTTTGTCTGTCAACAAATATAAATATCATAAATGCGCACGCTCCCCTCCCTGCTGTTATAAAACTTGCGGTTCACCTATGATGAGGTCATTTGCATCACTCCTGCTTCTGCTTCCCCGCAGATGCTCAGGTGACCTGCCTGTTCCATGAGGACTGCATCCTGCCCTGCAGTTTCAGGCCCACCAGTGCTGTGGTGATCCACTGGTACAAACAGCAGATACCGGTGCACAGCTACTACTACAACAAAGACCAGTTCGGCCTCCAGAACAAACACTTCAGCGGACGGACGTGCCTGTTCAACTCCCAGATCGCTCAGGGCAACGCATCTCTGGTGTTGCGCAAGGTGAAGGTCCAGGACCGAGGGCGCTACAAATGCTACACCAGCACCAGGAAAGGCAACCAGGAGACGTTTGTGAATCTGGGTGTGAAAGGTTAGTTTGCTGACACAGCCTTTGTAAAATGGGTAGTTCTGGAAGTTAAAGCTGACTGGCTGTTCTAACCTGTTATAAATCAAAGCAATAAGGCATGGAAGAGATTAAACACCCCGGTTTAATACACCAGATTAATTTGTTGTTATTATTAATGATCACAATAAACAATTCAGCAGTGTAGTTGGTGACATTAGGCTGTGGATGCCAAGCAACATAATGGTTTCTAATGGTGCTTTCATACACAATTCAGCCATATGTGTGTATATATTAAAGCGATGAGCCACTGGAGGCCAAGCGTTACAGGGATTTTATCACATGTGATTGTTTTCAGAAGCAGAATCCTTTATTGGTCCCAGAAATTGCAGAATTGCAGTATTTATTAGGTAAAATGTGAAACAGAGTACCTCCTAAAACCTCCATTTACTGTGTAATATGTGAAAAGACTACACAGTTATTATTATTATTATTATTATTATTATTATTATTAATTATTTATCAAAACATTTATGTAACCAAGAAACAAACAATACACAAAACAACCATGGCTTATTATAAGAGGACTGTTATGTTCAGTTCTCCACTGTCCACAATGCAGTCGTTTCATTAAGATTTTACCTTCTTTATTATATAATAAAGAACATTATAAAACATAGTTCCAGTCCTAAAATCTGATTGGCTGAGCCGCGTCGAAGCCGTTGTAAAATCCATGATGTACCACGGCTCTGACCGCCTCACAGCAGCTGAGCTCTGTATCACTGCAGCACGGCATGAAAAACCCTTCTGCTGTTCCTGGAATAATCTTTGACTCTAATGCTGATCTGATGAGTACTGATGAAGTAAGAACCCGGTTCTGTTTACACCGAGGGGCTGGCAACTTATTTTCTTATCTAGAACCGGGCTGGTCCGCTAGATAACAGGATAAATGATATAAAACATCCTAAACGGCTCCATCATTAATCTCACAGGCTTGAACTGAAGCCCTCACGATATGATTCACTAAAACAGCAGTAAAGCTTAAGAACGTCACCTGAACGTCTCACACACTTCAAATGTTCAGTTTCAGTCAGACGTCACATCAAACCCAGGCTGCGTCCCAAACGCCTCCGTACGCCCTAAACAGTGAGCCGTGCAATATTACGCTCAGACATTCCAGCTCCTGCTGTCAGAGAGTGACTGCCTGTCCAGTCTGAATGAGGATGGATCCTAAATGACCCTCTGTAGTGGTATTCTGCTGCGCTGGGCTGCAGGATCCAGTGTTTAAACTCCTATGTAGTGCACTGTGTAGGGAGCAGGGAGCCGTTTGAGACTCAGCCCCAGTGTGAGGAAAGTGGCGTCGTCAGACTGGCAGACGACTCGCGGTGGTGATTTGGTGACCAGATAGTTCTTATAAACTGAAAGTATTTGCTTTAAACAGTGCCGTGTTATCATATGTTCACTGTTATATGAAGAAAAGTCTTAGAAATCCTGAAATGTCTGCAGTGTAAGTTACAGCGATGGGTGACCGAGCGTTCTTCTCCTCATTCAGCGCTCCATGGCTGCTTAGCAATGATACCGTACTCTAAAGGAACCACGTTTCTTGGCGGAATCCTCGTTTATGTTGTTTATTATTAATAATAACTTCAATAATTCTCTAAAAGATTGTGTATTTTATATGTATTTAACGTTCTTCAGAGCTTCAGGCAATCTGCTCCACGTCGTGCCAAAGAAAATCACAGAAGCCCACGGCTTACTTCTTTATAATATAGCAGCGTTTAACACAAAAACCTTTATTTAATGAGTAGTTTTTATTACAATCGATTATTTCATTAACAGTACAAAGATTTTTGTCACAGTAATACAGAATTTAGTTGTGAGGTGGTCTTAGGTAATTCACAACAGCTTAGACCAGGCATGTCAAACTGGGGACCTTCCAGGCCGAAGAGCTGTGGAGGTCAGGCCTAATTAGCTGATGAGCTGAATCAGGTGTGTTTAATGAGGCAGTGAGCTGAAGACTGCAGTCTTGTGGCTCACGAGGACTGGAGCCTGACACATGGCTTGGAATGCGGCTCAGCCAATTAGATATGTCCACATATGACTGCACAGGTCAACTGAAATCTGTATTAATATGCCAAGTAATCAACTGCTAACAATTTCAATTATTTCATTTCCAATTAAAACAGTAATTAAGGGGAAGTTGTTCATTTTCAGAGTCAGGAAAAAAGCAGAACACATAGACTGTATTGTCAAAAGTATTCGCTCGTCTGGCTTCACAGGCAGATGAACTTGAGTGGCGTCCCGTTCTTAATCCATAGGGTTTAATATGATGTCGGCCCACCCTTTGCAGCTATAACAGCTTCAGCTCTTCTGGGAAGGCTTTCCACAAGGGTTAGGAGTGTTTATGGGAATTTTTGACCGTTCTTCCAGAAGCACATTTGTGAGGTCAGACGCTGATGCTGGACGAGAAGGCCTGGCTCACAGTCTCCACTCTAATTCATCCCAAAGGTGTTCTATGGGGTTGAGGTCAGGACTCTGTGCAGGCCAGTCAAGTTCTTCCACACCAAACTGGCTCATCCACGTCTTTATGGACCTGCTTTGTGCACTGGTGTGCAGTCATGTTGGAACAGGAAGGGGCCGTCCCCAAACTGTTCCCACAAAGTTGGGAGCGTGAAATTGTCCAAAATCTCTTGGTGCTGAAGCTTTAAGAGTTCCTTTCACTGGAACTAAGGGGCCGAGCCCAACTCCTGAAAAACAACCCCACACCATGATCCCCCCTCCACCAAACTTTACACTCGGCACAATGCAGTCAGACAAGTACCGTCTCCTGGCAACCGCCAAACCCAGACTCGTCCATCGGATTTCCAGACGGAGAAGCGTGATTGGTCACTCCAGAGAACACGTCTCCACTGCTCTAGAGTCCAGTGGCGGCGCTTTACTCCACTGCATTCCACGCTTTGCACTGCGCTTGGTGATGTAAGGCTTGGATGCAGCTGCTCGGCCATGGAAACCCATTCCATGAAGCTCTCTACGCTGTTCTTGAGCTGATCTGAAGGCCACATGAAGTTTGGAGGTCTGTAGTGATTGACTCTGCAGAAAGTCGGTGACCTCTGCGCACTATGCCCCTCAGCATCCGCTGACCGCTCTGTCATTTTACGTGGCCGACCACTTCGTGGCTGAGCTGCTGTCGTTCCCAATCGCTTCCACCTTGTTATAATCCCACTGACAGTGGACTGTGGAATATTTAGTAGTGAGGAAATTTCACGACTGGACTTGCTGCACAGGTGGCGTCCGATCACGGTACCACGCTGGAATTCACTGAGCTCCTGAGAGCGACCCATTCTTTCACTAATGTCTGTAGAAGCAGTCTGCAGGCCGAGGGGCTCGGCTTTATACACCTGTGGCCGTGGAAGAGACTGGAACACCTGGATTCAGTGATCTGGATGGGGGAGTGAACACTTTTGGCAATACAATGTGTATTCAACAGAAAATTACACAGAAACCTCAGTAGTTAAATATAATATACATGTTTTCATTTTTTGTGTCCGCTGTTTCTGGGAGACTCGTTCTTTCAGAAAAATCTGCACAGGTATTTTTCCACATGTCTGAAGTTCAGTCTTTGGTTGCTCTTTCTGCCAAAATCCAACCCAAACACATTCAGTGATGCTGAGGTTTGGGCTCTGGAGTGGTCAGTCCATCGTTCTGAGAACAACAGCAGCTTCTTTGTTTGATTTTCTTCCATTTTGTCTATTTTCTTTTCTCAGTAAGGGCTTCTCAAAAGCTACACAACCGTTCAGACTCAGATCGTTGAACTGTGGAAGGATCGAGAGAAACACGTGGATTTTTTTAGATCTGAGGTGAACGTGGAGCTTGACTTTCTTCTCTCTCAAAGAAGAGAGGCACTCTTTATTTGATGATGACAGTTTTGGTGTTCATCAGGTCTTGCCTGAAATATCCCTCGAAAAATATTGATTCCATATCGATTGGAAATTAAACGAATGGAGGGTCTTTTGCATGGTACTATATGCCATATCTTAACCATGGCTAAATCTCTGCAATAAAGAGCCTGTTACAGACTATTACTTTAACTTATTAGTGTAAAATAACATCTTCATAGGCTGAAATGTAACTTCAGAAAAAGAAGAATAAATCAGCAGTGCAGTCATCCACTCATGTGATGTGTTAGCAGAGGGAAAGCTTAATTGTGGTGAGCCAAGCCTGCAGGTCGTCATCTCTGACCTCTGTACATCTCTGACCGTCTCTGACCAACTCAATAAATCATTCCTCATTCCAGCTCTGATCCAACTGGTGAAGATTGAGCTGACTGAAGAAAAGGTCACCTGTCTGGCCCAGAACATCTACCCTGCACCTCACCTGTTCTGGTCCACTGAACCACCAACTGACCCAGCCAGCCTCCACAACTACACCAGCAACACGGCCGACTCAAAAGGCCTGTTCACCATCGAGAGCACCGTCAACATTCTGGGTAACATCACCCAGTATGCCTACTTCTGCTCTGTGGTCTCAGCCGATGGGAGCCAGGTGTGGACGGCATCAGTGAAGCGACAAGGTATTTGCACAAGGCATTGTGTGAGATGATGAACCAACATACAGAAACAGCACAACCCAAGACCTACACCGATCAGGCGTAACGTTCTGACCACCTCCTCATTTCTCCGCTCACTGTCCACTTTATCAGCTCCACTGACCGTATAGCTGCTCTCTGTAGTTCTACAGTTACAGACTGTAGTCCATCTGTTTCTCTGATACTCTGTTACCCTGTTCTTCAGTGGTCAGGACCCCCATGGACCCTCACAGAGCAGGTACTGTTTGGGTGGTGGGTCATTCTCAGTGCTAATAGAGTGGACAGTGAGTGGACAGAGTGTTTAAAAACCCCAGCAGCACTGTTTTTCCAGAATGTCGCCATATGTGATATATAATTTTTACTGAATTGAATCTCAGCTGAAAAATGTGATCAGGCTAAAGAGCCTAGCCAGCTGCTAGAGAAGGTTAGCTACTCTGTCAGAGCAGAACTGACCACTTATGCTTTTTGATTTTACCCCAGTTAGCTGTGCACGGCAGTGAAAGGCAGTGATGCTCATAGACTTGTAATTTCTTCTGTTTATATTGCCTTAAACTAAAGGCCTCCTGGGCTATCAGAGTTTAACACTCAGCATTGGCAGAAAATTGATTTAAGACAATAAAACTTGGCCACCTGACGCTCATCACTAATTCTTTTCTTATTTTCCATCATCATGTGTTTTACACTCTAACAATGTCTGCAACAAAATATTTCCGCTGACAACTATTCTCAAAATCTGTCTAAGCCAAATTTGTAGGCGCCAAGTACATTTTTGACCAAAAAATATGAAAATTCATAAAGATATTGAAATTCTGCCCGAATTTACATGTCAAGTAATGACATTTCTGAGTAACTACCCCCATGAACACATGGTGAGTGTGACAGTGTGTGTAAATACGTTGTAATGTTAGCTGTGATTTGATTAAAGCACAAACGCAGTTGTGTGAAATTACCCTGGGTATGTAAGGGTTAAAATCCGAATAGAAAGCTAACTTTACTTCACTGGTCAGAATATTGCCCTCCAGTGATTCCTCTACTGTATTTCTGCGCTGTTTGTTTAAAAAAACACCTTCAGTTGACTTTTTTCCTCGATATCAATGTTCTGTTCCACTAAAAGGAAGAAATTGGCCTGTTTTCTGGGTCATTTCTCATCATTTGTTGTATCCAAAAAATTCTGGACACCAAAAGCTTTTTTGGGGTTATATGGGTTTATGGACTTAGGACCCCTAGAGTTGCCTTGGCCACCCAACGGTGACCCCATTATTTATTTACAGTCCTGGAATTGCTGCTGATTTTCTTTCCTTTAAGTAGCTCTAAGCTGAACTGATCATAAGCACATGTTTTCTCAGATGAGTTATTCGGGGAGGAGGGGTCCGCACTGCTCATCCCCTGCATGGTACCGCAGCCTCGCCACAACTTCACTCTCACCTGGACCTTCATCAGAACCAACGACCCCGTCATCATCTTCACCTATGACAGTCGGACCCGGAAGATGTCTAACCCTTGGGAAAATAGAGCTGATATGGACATGGAACAGGTCCACATGGGGAACGGTTCCCTCACTCTACTCAGCCCTGAGAGCTTGAGCCACACTGGGGTCTACACCTGCACCTTCTCCAGCTTCCAGATGAAGCACCAGGTCCAAACCTGGGTCAACGTTACAGTTCGGGTGGCAGGTATAGTACGTGTGAAAATATGATTTTATATGTTCTTAACACAAACAAAAGTCCATTGACATGCTAAAGATGCCACTAATTAATAAGGAGAGTTCATTAAAAGGCCAAATTAACCAATTTTCTCATCTGTGATGGGTTCAAAATATGATGCACAGTGTCACTCGCTGCTCAGCCGGCAGTTCGTTCTCCAGCTCCTTACACTAAATTCCCAAACTGTCGTCACCACTGAGCAGCTTTTCAGTCGGCAGCTGTGACAGAAGAACAGCTGAACAACCTGGAATCAGCCAGAAATGAACCCAACACCATTCGCCAGACGCGTCTGATCTTCAGAGTCGGACCAAATCAGACTGAGCCGTAAAACTGACCCAATATCAGGTTCAGCTCAGTTTGGTCAGTTTGTCCAGATCAGTATTAATGTTGTTTTGTTCCAGCCGGTCTGTGAAGCTTCTTACAGCCCGTTTAGTTTGGCGAATGGTGTTGGGTTCATTTCTGGCTGATTCCAGGTTGTTCAGCTGTTCTTCTGTCACAGCTTCCGACTGAAAAGCTGCTCAGTGGTGACGACAGTTTGGGAATTTAGCGTCGTCTCGTCTTCAGAGTCGGACCAAATCGGCTGTCGGTCAGATGTGGTCTTAACAGGGTCCGTTTTCTGCTTGTGGCAAAGTAAGAAGTGCAAATGTTCAAAAGGGCTTGAGCGTCTCCTACAGCTGTCAGAGTCGTTGCTTAGCAACAGCGTCTCAGTGGAGTGACACAGTGTTGGTGAGAAACCCGTGATGTTCTTGTGAAATAACAGCAGTTAAACGCCTCTCGACCAATCAGCTCGCGCGGCTGGAACTGGCTTGTATAATGTGTGTTAATGACCAAAATATATATATTTTTTTGATTTCCAGATGCAGATGAGAACGTTTGTCGGAGGTCATGGTGGGGTACTGCTGCCTCTGTGTTCATATTTGTGTTGACGATATCAGTGGCTCTCTCACGATGCTTGAGGCTCAGAGGTAAAGGAAACAAAGGACTGTCGCTCCACATTTTCAGTTCGGCTTAACACGAAATAATGGAATATCTAAAGAATAATTCATTAATTATATCATGATGCCTCTTTCAGGTAATCAGCAAACACACAATAACTCAGGAGCTGGAAAACATCTCGACAGGAGGACCCAAAGGACGGGTAACTGACCTAAAATGACCAAGTTTTACTTTTCTGATCTGACAAAGATACACAGTGTGATGCAAAGCAAAGTGATGTTAATACACACCGGTCAGGCAGAACACTCTGACCACCTCCTCGTTTCTGCGCTCACTGTCCACTTTATCAGCTCCACTGACCGTATAGCTGCACTCTGTAGTTCTACAGTTACAGACTGTAGTCCATCTGTTTCTCTGATACTCTGTTAGCCTGTTCTTCAGTGGTCAGGACCCCCATGGACCCTCACAGAGCAGGTACTGTTTGGGTGGTGGGTCATTCTCAGCACTGCAGTAACACTGACGTGGTGGTGGTGTGTTAGTGTGTGTTGTGCTGGTCCGAGTGGATCAGACACAGCAGTGCTGCTGGAGTTTATTGCAGGCAGATGGTTAATAGGTTCATTCGCACCTCACATTTGGAGCCGTGTCCAAAAGTTAGTGAATTTGGCTACTTTAAAGTGAACCTATAACTAATCCAGGCATTTAATTCTGCACACACAGCTTTCATAATCTCCTTAAAGAAACTCTACCAGAATCAGAATCAGAATCCTTTATTAATCCCAGAGATAAATTGCAGTTGTTACAGTTGCAGCCATTTATGTAAAAGAATAAACACTTTAATAATTTAAAACAAAGAGAAATTTGCAATATTAAGTTAAGTGATTTTTTTAATTCCACAAACGGGGAAATTCCACCTCCACATTTAACCCATCCGTGAAGTGAAACACCACATACACACTAGTGAGCACACACACTAGGGGGCAGTGAGCACACTTGCCCGGAGTGGTGGGCAGCCCTATCCACAGTGCCCGGGGAGCAGTTGGGGGTTAGGTGTCTTGCTCAAGGACACCTCAGTCATGGACTGTCGGCTCTGGGGATCGAACCGGCGACCTTCCAGTCACAGGGCCAGTTCCCTGACCTCCAGCCCACGACTGCCCCCTTATGTACACCAGATTTAAGTTCTTATGACTACAGTAAAGTGGTGCTGACTGTGATAATAAATATTAAAGTTGTAGTATCTAGTATAAAGCAGTTCAAATTATTGTACCACTCATGTTTTGCACACACTTATTATTATTACCCATATGAACCACAGACTCATAGAAGATCCTGAGCATAGTCAGGCAGATGTTGAAAAACACCTCAGAAAATAGAGACGACTTTGGCCCTTCCTGTAGAGGGCGTCAGTGTTCCTAGCCCAGTCCAGTTTACTGTCAATATACACACCCAGATATCTGTAATCCTCCACAGTGTCCACACTGTCCCCCCTGATAGACACAGGGGTCACTGGTGCCTTGTCCCTCCTCAGGTCCACCACCAGTTCCTTTGTCTTTGTCACATTGAGCTGCAGGTGGTTCCGCTCGCAGCATGCGACAAAGTCCTTCACCGTACTGCAGGCGTACAAACTGTGGTCTGCCAGTCAGGTAGTCAACAATCCAGGACACCATTCCAATACCAATAGTATAGGTTGCTCTAGAACCACCAACGTCAACATACCCAAAGCCCAGCTTTGGCCAAAGGAGTATAAAGCTCCAAGTGCCGGGCTGTGGAGCAGTGGAGCTGTTCTCTGGAGTAATGGCGCTCCAGTCAGGACCTTTAGGATAAGTTAGAGCTCCCCCTTGTGGAGAGTCTTCAAAATGCCAAATATATCACTGCTGTTGGAAGGAAACCTTGTATCTCCATTTTTGTTGTTTTTCAGTTTTTGACATTTAGAAAATGCCTGTTGGTCTTTACATTGTCTGTGCATTTCATGATGAATGGACCAAAAGAAATGACCCAAAACGACTTGGAAGAAATTCTGGTTCCATTGACTTACATTAAAAGCAAAGTAGGTTTTTTCCTTCTCCTGTAAAATTACCATTTTGGAGATATGATGTTTTCTTCCAACAGCAGTGATATGTAAGCGAGGGAGTGAATCCATGAGGCACTTTACATCTGAAAAAAGTTTCTCATGATTACCTTTCTCCCACAGATACACCGATGCTTGATCGACAAGCACTGGACGAGCAGAGGCACAACGGTTTGATGACAGAGACAACAGCAACCAGTGTGGCAACAGATACTGATGCACCGAATGTTCACAAAGCAAAGCCTGATGGACTCCGAGGTTGTGCCTCTCCATCTCCTGCTGCAGACCGTATCGTGTTCAGCGTATGTGTGGATGAGAGAGATGTGTCAGTCCATGATCCACCAGTGTTGAGAAGTGCCCCCTCGCCAATAAGTGAAACCCCAAGACCACACACACCTGGATCGACCACACTGGCATCCGACGATCCAGGAGGAGACAGATGTGAATCTGATATAGGGGCAACAGAAGCCCAGCCGGCAGGAACTGAGCAGGACGGAGAATTCCGAGTCTCTGAGAGAGTATATGTTAATGAGTTCAGGTCATCCTCAGAACCTGAGCCACCACAGATGAATGGGTTCAGGTGATTGATGATGAATCGAGGTATATCATTAAAAAAAATGCTAAGGCCTTCAGAAAGAATCTACAAGGATTCATCTCAGATCTGTTTCTTCTATTTTTGATGATCTGACACACTATATACATTGTTTATTCATGAAAATCAGCCCAGATGTTTGCCAAAATTGTTAAGATGCAGCTTCCTTTTAATATACTATTTAAAATAACTGGTACTGTATATCACAACCAATTAAATGTAAATGGCATTAATACAACAACTTCACAGCTCAGCTGTGCACATTGAATTTCACAGGAAATACAGCATCTCACACCTCCAAGATGACCACTGCCTTGCTGAAGGTAAAGGTGATGGACTGGCCAAGTATGTCTCCAGACCTAAACCCAACTGAGCACCTGTAGGGCTTCCTCAAGCAGAAGGAGGAGCTCCGTGACGTCATCATGGAGGAGTGGAAGAGGATTCCAGTAGCAGCCTGTGCAGCTCTGGTGAATTCCATGTCTAAGAGGGTTCAGGCAGCGCTGGATAATAATGGTCACACTAAATATTGACCCTCTGAGCCCAATCTGGGCACGTCCACTGTGAGGTGGACTCACTTGAGCTGCCAGCTGTTTAGACATTAATGTCTGTGTGTTGTTCTTTTCAGAGGACAGTGAATCTGCACTGCTGGACAAGCTGCACACTGACCACTTTAACTTATATCAGAGCTTCAGTTCTACAGTGACGTCCCATCAGAAGATAGAATATCTGCAGAAACGTGAGGGGGGCGCTCACTTTAGTGAGATACTGTATATACAGAGAAAAGACTTAGTAAAACATTATACGATTATTTCATGGTATTTATCTGTATGATGCGACATGCTGTTATTTCATTCCTATTCTCAAATAAATTATTAAAGAAAATACATTTTTCCACACTGAAAAGAACTAAAACCATGAACTGGACATTATTATCATTATCACAAAAACTCACTGAAGTAGTATGTGGTGAAAAAATAATTTGTTAATAATTTTACCATTTTGCCTGAAATATAAAAAAGCTGGCTGGACTCCCATCTTGACATGTAAATGTGCTGTTGGTAGACGTGGTATGCTGCATATCACTGAATATAATATTTAAAATAAAAATGTATTGTAATCTTGAAAAATACACATAGAATATGCAGAAGTACATACATGAGTATACAGATTGGAAACGGCAAAGTGCTTTAGTAAAGTTTTGGGCCACCACAAGCCGGCAGAATGGCTTTAGTACAAGCCTGTGTTGCTGTACTGAAGGGGTGGATCACCAGTTTTTCAGACGATATTGCTTCTATCTGAGTTTTGATGATGGTGGTGGAGAGCGCTGGTCCAAAACCTCCCATAGATGTTCAATTGGATGGCGATCATGTGACTGTAAAGGCCATGATAAGTACTCATCAAACCATTCAGAGACTCCTCCTGTCTTGTGGATGGGGGTGGGGCCTGTCATCCGGGCAGAGACCACTCCCATCAGGATAAAAATGTTCCAGAAATGATGAAGGCGATCAGTCATAATCAAATCAAGTCTAATTTATTTGTCACGCTTTTTACAACGGATGGTGTCCCAAAGCCGCTTCCCAGAATTCCAGTAAAGACAGAGTTTTAACAGGAATGTAAAGCCCCCAGGTGGGCAAGCCAGGGGCGACGGTGGCAAGGAGAACCTCCCTCAGAGCTGAGGAAGAAACCTTGGGAGGAACCAGGCTCACCAGGGGGGGACCCGTCCTCCTCTGGTCAGACTACCTACAGAGTTATTATACTACTAATATTAATAGCAGTAGTATTAGTAGTAGGAATAGCTGGGAGTCTATGAGAACATCAGTGTAGGGTGGGCAGCTAGTCCAGGGCAGGTGGTGGCAGCTGGGGCGTGGGCAGCTGGTCTGAAGTGGGTGGCAGGAGGGCTCGACAGTCAGTTGTCCTTCAGTGTCCGGCCGGACATGTGGGCGGTCGTTTACTCAGAAAAAGGTAATAATGACTTCGCATTGATTTGAAGTGACCCCTCCCTCTAAGTGGACCCACACCATTTAAGCAAAATGCTCTTCAAATCATCACAACCATCAGACCTCCGTACTGTAGAGGTCAAGCTTGCGCTGTTTTCTTGGTGTGCATCACACATCATCATATCTCACCTACTCACCTACATTTTACAGACAATTGACAACAGCATAGAAACTACATTAAAACTACACTAAGACCATATTCCACGTAGGTGCATTGCAGGCAGATGGTTAATAGGCTCATACGCACCTCACATTTGGCGCTGTTACTATTTTATGTGTCCAAAAGTATCCAGACACACCTTCTAGTTACACCTACACTGTCAGTAATGAAGGTTCTGTTCAGGTCCATTTCTCCTTCATCAAGGTACAAACAGTGTAAATGTTCCTCAAAGCTCCAGCAGTGGGTCTAAGGTCTGATTGTGGAGCTTAAATCAGTTCCTCCAGGTGAAAAGTTGGTATTTGTTCCTTTTCATAACCGAATGATTTAAAACAGAACAGTAGAGTAAAAGCCTGGAGGCGAGGCGAGGCGGGGTGTGTGGAGTCAGTCCAGCTTAGAACAGATCATTTCAGTGGATTATGGTTCAGTTATGTTCCCTGACTGAAGGCACTGAGACGGAGCCTTGAGGGTTCCACCCCAGTGACAGGAGGGGAACTGACCCAGAGACAGTCTAGTACCTTTATTTCTGAGAGTGTATTACTAACACAGGTGTTACTAAAACAGCACTACCAATAGTAGGTTGTTCTGGACCCACCAACGTCAAAATACCCAAAGCCCAGCTTTGGCCAAAAGGGTAGTGCTGGGCTGTGGAGCAGTGGAGCTGTTCTCTGGAGTGATGGGGCTCCATTCAGTACCTTTGGGATGGGTTAGCATGCTGTTTGTGATCCAGACCTAATCATCCAACATCAGTACCTGACCTCACTGACGCTCTTGTGGCTGAACTCAATTTTCACATCATTGCTAGTTTTCACAACATCTAGTAGCCTTTTCAGAAGAGTAGAGGCTGCTACTCCAGCAAAGAGGGACAAACTCCCTATTACATCCCTTCATTTCAGATGAACGAAGGATCAACAGTTGTCTACATACATTTGGACATGCAGAGCAGGTAAAAACACAAATTTTCTATAGCGGTTCTTGACCAGCAGGTGGTGCTGTGCTTCTCTTATTGTGAAGATCATGAGAGCTACTTTTGCAAATCAGAAACCATTAGATGTTTCTGCTGGTTCCTGGTGGTGGTCAGTAGTCCCTAATAGCGTTTTGTGTTTTCCTGATGGTTTGATATCTTGGTGTAAAGGACTCTAATGGTTTAACAGGTATTCTTGGACTGATTCCAGATACATTTAATGGTTTCCTAAAGGTGTCCTACAGGAAACTAGTGGTCTAAAAGGGTAACCATTAAGCCAATTCCCATTAGAAAGGAAAATTATTATTATTATTTTTAATCCTAATGGTTATAATAGTATTTCCCAGCAGGTTACACATCAGTCTCGACTGCATATGTGGACATATTTCTATATTGAGCTCTATTTACACAAAGTTAGGTTAGTTCATCATTTATGTTGAACAGACTCTCCCAAAGTTTTATGCTGCTGCGCTGACGTTGAACCGCGTGCTGCACTGGGTCGGTATGACCAACAGGTCAAAACCAGCTCTAAACAACGTGTTTACGTCGTGTTATCCGCATTTATCTGCGCCTCCTTTAATAGCGGTGAAGCTACAGTACCATAGAGAACAGACTGCAGTGGGAAGATTGTCTGGGGTCATAAATATGCAAGATATCTTACATAATATTGTAGGTGATATGAACACATTGTTGGTCTGCTCTGGGATGGAGGCCTTCAGGATTTTTATGCAAATCAGATTTTTACCGTCTAGGTCCTTTTGTTTGGTCAGACTGCATCATTATGTGAAGGTCATCTATAAGTCAGGTCCAATAACTGTGAGCCAAAACACAGCTTGGGTAACGTGAGGCACGATATTGGGGTCAACTGTTCTCACAAGCTGGTTTCACTTAGAGTAGAGTAATCACCAAACCCGCTGTGAGAGCGGTGGGGCCTTCGTCACCAGCGTGGAATGTTACCATAGGCGCTGTTATGGCGTCAGCTGTTCTGTTCCAGGTCATTGACTCTTTTGGCGGCTGGTATGAAAATGAGGTCTAAGAAGAGACTCAGTAGATAATCATGTGAGCTGGATTGGCTGCAGAACAGAAAGAGATGCCCACCAGCTCCACACTTCTGTGGGGTTAGATTAGTGTGAGCCCAACTCAGTGCTACAGATCCTGGCACGGTTACATATTGTACTGAACCAGTGTCCCCACTGTATCACCCCTTCACACGTCACCTTATACACGTCACCTTATACACGTCACTTTATACATCACCAGTATTAAGACGTACACCTTCTACCTCGTACTCACGCTGCTGTGGTTCATGCTGCTGTTATTTGCACCATCTGTTTATTGTTTGTTACTTTGGGAGTTGACTGGAGCGTGAGTCCAATGTTTTCCTCCACCCCATGTACCACATGTGATGTGAATGATAATAAAAACCTTATCTATCTATCTATCTATCTATCTATCTATCTATCTATCTATCTATCTATCTATCTATCTATCTATCTATCTATGTATCTGTCTATCTATCTGTCTGTCTGTCTGTCTGTCTTGTATGGTAGTCAACTTTGGCTACTCAGCAGCTCTGATTATGTAGCCGTAATTTTTCTAAAAGTACTTTTTGAATGTGTTTTTCCACATACATGAAATTTCATTGCCTGAAAGTTTAAAAATAAAACTTAATTCAGCTTAAAATTGACTTAATTTAACTTTTAACAGGCTTTAACCTTATAATAAACCACCACCACCTGCCTTGGACCAGCTGCCCACCCTACACTGATATTCTCATGGACTCCCAGCTATTCCTACTACTAACACTACTGCTATTAATATTAGTAGTATAATAACTCTGTAGGTAGTCTGACCAGAGGAGGACGGGTTCCACCTGGTGAGCCTTGGTTCCTCCCAAGGTTTCTTCCTCAGCTCTGAGGGAGGTTCTCCTCTGAGGGGGGGGGGGGGGGGATTTTCTGGAATTCTGTGAAGCTGCTTTGTGACAACATCCACTGTAAAAAGCGCGACAAATAAATTTGGTTTGATTTGATTTGATAATTCTTTAAAAGTCACTGCAAAACTGCAACATTCAAAATAAAACTTTATTGTCTAAATATTTATTCAAGCATCAGTTAATCAAGTTTTAGCTGCAACTGCCATGATATGCTTACGTCCACATACTGTTGGTGGCTTGGTGGTAACTTGGCGTGGTGACGCCACCAGAGCGGCGCCAAACTCGTGAGGAAGCTGGTGAGAGTAAATGGAGCCGCTGCGTCGAGTTTGTTGCTCCTTCATTTCTTCACAGAAATGGAGGAGATGTTGTTATGTACTCCGATAAATTACAAGCACAAATACTTCTAAATAAAATATGATATATGGACAAATTCTTTAATTAATCAGGCATTTTACACTTTATAAGGTCATGAAGACGAATTCAAAACCAGTAACTGAAAACCACCATCAGAGTAACTGAAACCACCATCAGAGTAACTGAAAGACACTGTCAGAGTAACTGAAAGACACTGTCAGAGTAACTGAAAGACACTGTCAGAGTAACTGAAAGCCACTGTCAGAGTAACTGAAAGCCACTATCAGAGTAACTGAAAGCCACTGTCAGAGTAACTGAAAGCCACTATCAGAGTAACTGAAAGCCACTGTCAGAGTAACTGAAAGACACTGTCAGAGTAACTGAAAGCCACTGTCAGAGTAACTGAAAGCCACTATCAGAGTAACTGAAAGCCACTGTCAGAGTAACTGAAAGCCACTGTCAGAGTAACTGAAAGCCACTATCAGAGTAACTGAAAGCCACTGTCAGAGTAACTGAAAGCCACTATCAGAGTAACTGAAAGCCACTGTCAGAGTAACTGAAAGACACTGTCAGAGTAACTGAAAGCCACTGTCAGAGTAACTGAAAGCCACTATCAGAGTAACTGAAAGCCACTGTCAGAGTAACTGAAAGCCACTGTCAGAGTAACTGAAAGCCACTGTCAGAGTAACTGAAACCACCGTCAGAGTAATTGAAACCACCGTCAGAGTAATTGAAACCACCGTCAGAGTAACTGAAAGCCACTGTCAGAGTAACTGAAAGCCACTGTCAGAGTAACTGAAAGCCACTGTCAGAGTAACTGAAAGCCACTATCAGAGTAACTGAAAGCCACTGTCAGAGTAACTGAAAGCCACTGTCAGAGTAACTGAAAGCCACTGTCAGAGTAACTGAAAGCCACTGTCAGAGTAACTGAAAGCCACTGTCAGAGTAACTGAAAGCCACTGTCAGAGTAACTGAAACCACCATCAGAGTAACTGAAAGCCACCGTCAGAGTAACTGAAACCACCATCAGAGTAACTGAAACCACCGTCAGAGTAACTGAAACCACCGTCAGAGTAACTGAAAGCCACCGTCAGAGTAACTGAAAGCCACCATCAGAGTAACTGAAACCACCGTCAGAGTAACTGAAAGCCACTGTCAGAGTAACTGAAAGCCACTGTCAGAGTAACTGAAAGACACTGTCAGAGTAACTGAAAGACACTGTCAGAGTAACTGAAACCACCGTCAGAGTAACTGAAACCACCGTCAGAGTAACTGAAACCACCGTCAGAGTAACTGAAACCACCGTCAGAGTAACTGAAAGCCACTGTCAGAGTAACTGAAAGCCACTGTCAGAGTAACTGAAAGCCACTGTCAGAGTAACTGAAACCACCGTCAGAGTAACTGAAACCACCGTCAGAGTAACTGAAACCACCGTCAGAGTAACTGAAAGCCACTGTCAGAGTAACTGAAACCACCATCAGAGTAACTGAAAGCCACTATCAGAGTAACTGAAAGCCACTGTCAGAGTAACTGAAAGCCACTATCAGAGTAACTGAAAGCCACTATCAGAGTAACTGAAAGCCACTATCAGAGTAACTGAAAGACACTGTCAGAGTAACTGAAGCCACTATCAGAGTAACTGAAAGCCACTATCAGAGTAACTGAAAGCCACTGTCAGAGTAACTGAAAGCCACTGTCAGAGTAACTGAAAGCCACTGTCAGAGTAACTGAAAGCCACTGTCAGAGTAACTGAAAGCCACTGTCAGAGTAACTGAAAGCCACTGTCAGAGTAACTGAAACCACCATCAGAGTAACTGAAAGCCACCGTCAGAGTAACTGAAACCACCATCAGAGTAACTGAAACCACCGTCAGAGTAACTGAAACCACCGTCAGAGTAACTGAAAGCCACTGTCAGAGTAACTGAAAGCCACCATCAGAGTAACTGAAACCACCGTCAGAGTAACTGAAAGCCACTGTCAGAGTAACTGAAAGCCACTGTCAGAGTAACTGAAAGACACTGTCAGAGTAACTGAAAGACACTGTCAGAGTAACTGAAACCACCGTCAGAGTAACTGAAACCACCGTCAGAGTAACTGAAACCACCGTCAGAGTAACTGAAACCACCGTCAGAGTAACTGAAAGCCACTGTCAGAGTAACTGAAAGCCACTGTCAGAGTAACTGAAAGCCACTGTCAGAGTAACTGAAAGCCACTGTCAGAGTAACTGAAACCACCGTCAGAGTAACTGAAACCACCGTCAGAGTAACTGAAACCACCGTCAGAGTAACTGAAACCACCGTCAGAGTAACTGAAAGCCACTGTCAGAGTAACTGAAAGCCACTGTCAGAGTAACTGAAACCACCATCAGAGTAACTGAAAGCCACTATCAGAGTAACTGAAAGCCACTGTCAGAGTAACTGAAAGCCACTGTCAGAGTAACTGAAAGCCACTATCAGAGTAACTGAAAGCCACTATCAGAGTAACTGAAAGCCACTATCAGAGTAACTGAAAGACACTGTCAGAGTAACTGAAGCCACTATCAGAGTAACTGAAAGCCACCATCAGAGTAACTGAAAGCCACTATCAGAGTAACTGAAAGCCACTATCAGAGTAACTGAAAGCCACTATCAGAGTAACTGAAAGACACTGTCAGAGTAACTGAAGCCACTATCAGAGTAACTGAAAGCCACTATCAGAGTAACTGAAAGACACTGTCAGAGTAACTGAAAGCCACTATCAGAGTAACTGAAAGCCACTATCAGAGTAACTGAAAGACACTGTCAGAGTAACTGAAACCACCATCAGAGTAACTGAAAGCCACTGTCAGAGTAACTGAAAGCCACTGTCAGAGTAACTGAAAGCCACTGTCAGAGTAACTGAAAGCCACCATCAGAGTAACTGAAAGCCACCATCAGAGTAACTGAAAGCCACTATCAGAGTAACTGAAAGCCACTGTCAGAGTAACTGAAAGCCACCGTCAGAGTAACTGAAAGCCACTGTCAGAGTAACTGAAAGCCACTATCAGAGTAACTGAAAGCCAAAGGCTGCGCAGTGAATGAGCGAGTGAGCCATTCCAAACACAACGTTAGTTAAACTGCACATCCTAACCGCTGACCTCTCTCGCTCACGGGAAGTGGGCACTGAAAGAGAGGAAAGAGTCCAGCACTTCCAGCTGTTTCAAAGTCCCGCTTCCTCCCGGAGTGGCAGACAGCTGGAGGATGGAGGCCAGAGCCGGGAGCTGTTTCTGGAATAACTTGAATAACTGAGAAACATTAGACGTCCAAGGCCGCGACTGCACTGGGCAACAATTTACACCTAGCACAGAGGGTCTGCTCTGACATCCCCCTCCGATTCAGCCAGTGAGAGGCAGAGCCGGCATCGCCGATTACTGCCAGATGTTTACTTTCCAGCCCCCTTCTGTCTGTACCCTCAGTTTTCAGTGATCTCATTAACGTAGCGTGCGGTTCGATTAAACAGCCTGCAGTTCTGAGGTTTTGTGGGTTTGTTGTTTTTGGCCTCATATCTAGCACCTCACCGGTTCTCCAAACCACCCCAGTCCTGATCCTTATTTGTTTTTCCTTTCTGTAGAAGTTATAGCAGGGCCTCAATCTACCAACCTCTGTACTCCTCCCCTCCCTCCTTTCCTCCCTCCTCTCTCTCTCTCTCTCTCTCACACACACACACACACACACACACACACACACACATATTACTGTCTCTCTCCCTCCTTTCCTCCCTCCTCTCTCTCTCTCTTTCTCTGTCTTTCTCTCTCTCTCTCTCTCACACACACACACATATTACTGTCTCTCTCCCTCCTTTCCTCCCTCCTCTCTCTCTCTCTCTCTGTCTCTCTCTCTCTCACACACACACACACACACACACATATTACTGTCTCTCTCCCTCCTTTCCTCCCTCCTCTCTCTCTCTCTCTCTGTCTCTCTCTCTCTCACACACACACACACACACACATATTACTGTCTCTCTCCCTCCTTTCCTCCCTCCTCTCTCTCTCTCTCTCTGTCTCTCTCTCTCTCACACACACACACACACACACACACATTACTGTCTCTCGCTCCTCTCTCTCTCTTCCCTCTACTTCTCTCTCTTCTCTTTCTCTCTCTCTATGCATCACACACTCCCTCTCTTTCTCGCTCTCTTTCTCTTGCTCTCTGCCCTAGAGGATTATTTGAAAACATTCCTTCTCAGTTTGTTCCTCTACTTTATACTGTGTGTGTGTGTATATGTGTGTGTGTGTGTATAGGTGTGTGTGTGTGTGTGTGTGTATATGTGTGTGTGTGTGTGTGTGTGTGTGTAGGTGTGTGTGTGTGTGTGTGTGTGGATGTGGTAAAGGCTAAAACCTCATGAATGAAATCTGCTATTGCTGTATTACATGATGAAAAGTTGTCTGCAAACTTTTGGACATACAGTGACAGACCTGGACTATTTGCCCCAGAGGGGGTGCTATAATGTAATTTGTAAGGGATTTGGTTCATACAGGATCAATATTTCTGCAGTTTCCCTTGTATTACCACGGCTGTACGGCTGAACTCGCACATCAGTCCAGGCCTATTGGTGGGATTTATTATTCCATAAGTGTGAGATTGATTTGAACAGGACTATTATTACTGAATGGGCTCTGGCGTCTCTGAATGAAGGCAGTTCTCTCTGGATTCTGCCAGCTTGACCTTGCAGACACATTCACAGTGGATTCCAATCACATATCTAGTAGCTGATGAAAGACACTACAGTACTTCCAGTATCCCACATGTTCATATATCAAACTAGTACAGAGCAGATGAAGCTAAACAAACACGACAAGCCCTCTAAAACTCTCACACAACACGGACGCCAGTGGTGTTAATATGAGAACATGTGAGATTAAATCTGCGCAGACGTAGTCAAGCACTCTCTTTATTTTCCCTCACACACAGACACAGCCCTCAAAGCCTGCCCTGCGATCCCGTAACCAGTTTGCAGAGTTAAGCTGTGTTTAATCACGTTTACTAGTTTATAATGTGGCTGGATAACATGCTTGGAAGTCTATCTATGATCTACTGTATGTGAAGCTCTAGCAGCCCAGAGGAGCAGCTGAGACCCCCTCCCTCCGCTGATTGTTTGCATCTGCTTGTTTTGAACTGCTGTCGGCTGATGGCTCGCCCCACATTTTACTCATTTATTCGCGCAGCGTGATTATATTTTATTCTGGCATGCCGCGCTGCTGATAGGGTGTGTCGGGATTTAGCTCTTGGCGAGGTTCCGGCTGAGCCATAAAAGGTTCCAGATTCAGGTTCTTTTGTCAAGAGAGGAATTGAAGAATTCCACTAAACGCTGCCCATGAAGCCGCTTAACGTGTAGGCCCCATAACCCGCTGACTGCTGAGGGCTTTTGTTCCGGTAGTTTCCAGAAAGTTACAGTTCCCTCAGTGCCTATGCGCCTTTAGGGAACCAAGCATGGACTTGACTGTATAACAGAAGTCCATTGTCTCTCCACTGTAGCCCCACACTTGCCCGTGTTATGATTATTACTTCAACACTGGGCACTGTTTGCCAATACTGATACAGATGAAACTGCCCACAGCTCAGCGTAGTCTGCCTAGTCCAGGGGTCAGCAACATGTGGCTCTCTTACTGCCCTGTCGTGGCTCCACAGCTGAATCAGATCAGCAGGTAATAATAAAATAATCCTCCTCTACAGTAAAATAAAGCTCTGCTGATCCTTCAACTCAGTTTAACAGTAAATGGTCTTAAACGCTGGAGTTAATGTAGAACTGCTGATTCACCCTTTAACCCTGAAGATCAGCGCAGACGGCTGGTCACCATAGCAACACAGACGACAGCCTCGCCCGGCTAGTAGCTACGAAACGGCAAAGAGAGTGATTTAAGACGGACATCGATAATTTGGAGATGAATGGACTGATTAGCGTTTATAATCACTCCAGCTTCTTTCCTCACATGTTTAATCTGCTTGTTCGCCGCCTTCTTGTTTAAATTTTCCCGTTCCACCTTAAATGGTGCAGCAGCTACATTATGGCGCTTCAGGCACCATTTAAGGTGGGACGGGAAAACTGGAAGAAGAAGCTGGAGAATGAGAAGCGTCTTCAGCCTCGTAAAAAACACTGAGAGGCATTTTACAACAAGCTGCTCCTTTTGATTAAAGTTTTCCTGCCAGAGATGTGAGAAAAGCAGCTGAGCTAAAGCTTAAAGCAGAGAAAGCAGAGAAAGCAGAGTCTGCGCTTTTGTTTATATTTTTTAGCCAATACTAACACATTAACACATACTGAGACATACGTACAGCCAAGATGGTAAAATTGATATAAAAATAATAAAAAAGTGGCTCTTCTTAACGTTTGGGCTGTGACCCCTGGCCTAGACTGAGCCAGCTGGGAACCCCTTTCTGCTTCCTCTTATCTGATATAAAGCCTGTATTTCAGAGTGTATGAGATGTATTGAGGAATAAAACAGATGTTGTAAGACAGAAGGGCATATTTAACCTGGTTAGGCCTCCCAGATGTTCAGGCCCACGTTCAGATCTCGTCCTTTCCAGTACTGGCCTGGTACTCTACCAAATAACGGCACTTTTACAGGTTAGAAACATCTGTGAAGTATAACTGGCTTGCATATAATGCAAGATTTGATCACAGACACTTCCTGAGACATTTCGAACATGGCATGAGGGATAGATGTCTTTCTGTCTTTCTATCTTTCGTCAGCATTCGTCTGGCGTTTTACTCATCTTGCTTTCGCCGCATGATCCATCCTTCTCACTGTATTACTAAAGGAAAATTTGGACAAGCTGCCAAGTTCTAATCATATTCAGGGTGGCCTGTTAGTGGTTATGCAATCATAATTCTATTACATAACAGATCATAAATATTGTCATAGGACATTTTCTCGTATCATTGGCAGGGCAGGACGTGAGCTTTTAACTGCTGTAAACTAAATACTCCAACATGCTGAGCGGCTATGTGTTTATGATATTTTAGACTTTCAACTTTCATATATGCACCGTAATAGAAACGCTTTTACTCGTGTGTCCACCTTCACTCTGAAAATAAAGCTGAGGCAAAGCGTTCTTCAAGAGACACCATAGAAGAACCAGTTTTGGTTCTCTAAGGAAACACTTCTGAAATACTATAAGTGTGAAGATCCTTTGAAAGGTTTAAAGAACCTTCACATTAATTAATTAATTAGATTGAGATTCCCTTATTAGTCCCACAACGGGGAAATGTCACCTCTGCATTTAACCCATCCGTGAAGTGAAACACCACATACACTAGGGGGCAGTGAGCACACTTGCCCGGAGCGGTGGGCAGCCCAATCCGCAGCACCCGGGGAGCAGTTGGGGGTTAGGTGTCTTGCTCAAGGACACCTCAGTCACATGCTGCTGGCTCTGGGGATCGAACCGGCAGCCTTCTGGTCATGAGGCTGGTTCCCTGACCTCCAGCCCACGACTGGCCCACAATGTCATTTACAAGGGTTCTCTAAGATCAAGATCAATTTAAAGGTTCCTAATGAAGCCAAAAAGAACATGTAAAGAACGCCTTTTGGCACCTTCATTGTCAAGAGTGCTGCTGATGTACAGTCAGGGACTACAGCC